>NC_041344.1:8493486-8793486 GCF_004354835.1 Perca flavescens | reverse complement strand
ATTCGCATCAGCTGTGTGCTCGGCCATCAGGTGGTATTTCAGACTGTATGTGCTGCGATGATAGCTCAGTTCACAACGACAAAACACAGATCACTTTGGTCTTGTCAATGGAATTTGGCATTTGGCAACTTTTTAAAAGTAATTTCACTCCATTGTATTGTGTGTATGTGATAATTAAGAATAAAGTTTTTTTTTTTTACAAAATAGTCACTGAAATGCTTACAGTAGACTCTTGGTTCTACCCAGATGTCTTGGCGTTTTTTAAGCTGCACATCACCGAAATCAATGCTTACTGAGTTTAGTTCCAGGACTGGCTGGTGCAGAGCGATAGTATACCTTCTTTCAAAAGCTAGCGTCAAGGTACCGTTTAGCATTATTAACTGCATGCATATGTCACAAACTGTTGCACATTTTCAGACAGCTTAAGTTATAAAGCTTCCACTTTATAAACAGTGTTAGTGTGGTATTTAAACCCATTTGCTATGTCTGACATTTTGCACTTCTCGCTCATCTAGTCTGAAGTGTTCTGATGATCACAAAGCTGTGTACTGTAGCTCTAAATGAAGAGCAGTCACCCTGGCAAAGAGCAATATAGCGTCTTGGAGCTTATTGAGCAGCCAGTGGAGCTGGAAGACCTGCTCTGAACAAGTGCATTCAACTGCAACGGCTCCAGTGCAGCTGCTAAAAGCTGGGAACACACCTGAAAACTACGGAACCGTTAGAATACTAGACACCCCACATGAACACAACTGACTTCCACCAACACCAAAAGATATTTTCTTTTAGTGTTGATAATCACACACACTAAAAAGGCAGAATAAAATCAGTCAACAACACACTAGAGGTAAGCCTGTGATTAGGGGTGTGTCGCTAAGCAAACCCCTAAATTGCTCCAATAATACTAAATCTCATGTGGCCGTACCGAAAACAGAAATGGAAATCCAACAATAAACAATCTGTCTTTAATGCTGCAGTTTACACGGATAAGGCCACTAAGGATATGAAACTGACGAAAACTGTCTGAAGAACTGTTCGCTAAATAGACATGTGCAATAGGGACTGTGGACTCTCTCAGAAAGAGTTGAGGGTGAGTGAAAGGACGAACTTCAGCATTTATTCAGACGGTTTTTATCTACTTTTATTTCTCCAACTCAAAGCGGGAACATCCATAGTCCAGATTCTTGTCGCCGACCTCATATCTTTGAAATAATTTACGGGGAAGGACGAGCACCAACGGATCTTGAGGCAAATGATGACAATCCTTGAAATCCCAAACAGTATGATTTTATATCCTACATGTCCCAACTCCAAGACCGGAGCGGTCTAACATGGTCCAATCAGTCATGAGACCCAAATTATAACAATATTCAAGTCATGACAACATCGAAAATGTATTGAGCCCACTTCCCTGGATGATTAAAGGCTGAATGATATCATTGCTATACTGGGAATTGCTGCACTGGTCTCGAGTGCAGTTTCTCCGTCTCCAGCTGATTACAGTTGAACAAAGCACACTTATCTTTGTCTTAGATCTCATTTTAACAATTCAAAAGCTCCGTATTTAAATATAGAACAAACAAGAGTTACTCTCATTTCCAGTACATGCCGATCTGAACTCCTATAGCGCTGAAATTACAGCTGTGGTAGGCACTTTATTTTTGGCATCGTTATCTTTTAATTCAAGTGGTCTCAGAGAAAACTAAACTTCTGCAACTCCTCTTGGCTCTGTATTCAGGCTTAAAAAAAAAAAAAAATCAAAAAATAATAAACGGGGGACTTTGGTCCATCACAGGTCATTTCATAGAGAGACAGCGTTTCTATTGGCTATTCTGCGCATGCATTGCCCGTGCGGCAAAAAGGGGAGAGGGATAGCTTCAGGAAGAGGTCTTACTCTCCTTCAAATTCTGTCTTTTTTTCATTCTACCCACTGCAGCTTTAACTCAGAAGAGTCGGTGAAAGATTTAATAACTTTGATGTATTTCAGTAGCGCTGACTATGGACAACTGTGATGAAACAGAATCAGTAACTATAAACGTGTAACCATGCAGACAAGCTTATTATTGCAGCTCAACGTCGGCTCCCGTGGTGTTAAAGGGGCGACACACACAATGCAGAGGAGCGTCGGCATAACGCAGAGGTAAGCAAATCTTCTCATTTTTCGGAACAAGATTTTGATCAATGATTCCGTTTCGCGGACTTTGTTCTTCATCACAAAAGAACCTCCCAGCAGACATGAATTAGACCTTTCTTGTACACGAATATAAGATAGGCCCGTTAAAGCGAGTTCACAAACTCGACTTGTAAGTGACGAGAACACAGACATCAAAATCAGACCAGTGCTGTGGTTCATTTGCCGATGCACAAAAGAAAGTGTGAGTGATGACAGGTCACCGGCATTACATTAGTAATGCTAAAAAATGATACTTTACCGCAAAGACTTTGCTAGCTGAGAAGCCTTTAAAAAGTGTTGTGTTGTGAAGGCTAGGGTCAGCCATTATCACTCTTCCTATCAGAATAGAGGAACTGGATCAAAAACTGTGACTTTTGTATATTTGGTGTAAACCTTCTGACACAAAACGAACAAACATGGCATTTTACATATTTTAAAATGACGTAGGGTGAATTATTAGTTGTGGTGGATAATTACCAATTACTTTGACCTCTGACTTTGTCTCTTTATAATGAAAACTGCTCATTTTCAACTAAGTGTTTGTACAGATGAACCAATCTGCAAAACAAAACCTCAGAAGAACATATCCGTGTGTTTGTGTGTGTGTGTGTGTGTGTGTGTGTGTGTGTGTGTGTGTGTGTGTATGTGTGTGTGTTGTCCTGAGGTGTTGTCTCCTAATTGAAAACTAAAGGAAACAAACAGAACAAGCGGCTGCTAAACAGACAGGCCTCATTAAAACAAATGGGCATCGCATTGGATTAGCATGACAACAACCTGGCGAGCAGAGACACACACATGGCTGCTTGAAACAGAGTTATCGACACACAGACATATTCAAACACACACACACACAGACATATTCAAACACACACACACACACACACACACACACACACAGTAGGTTATTGATCACAGCCATGGCTGAGCTACAGAGAGATGAGGTCAGGAGAGATGCATTATCTTAATGTACTCCTCTCCCTTAATGGTGCACACACACGTCTCACACACACACACACACACACACACACACACACACACACACACACACACACAGAAGTCAGGATGAGAGCACACGTACTCTACATGCAGTCAGTGAATACACTGCATGCTAATCTATACACGATCTAATAGGATTGTTAATCTACATTTAGGGCTTCATTACTCTCAGTTTTTGTTTCATTTGAACTGTCTCCCCATTTTCCTCTCCTCTTTCTGTTACTGAAAGCAGGAAGAGATTGCAAAAATCCAAAATTAGAAATGAGAAAACCTACAGAATTGAATTAGCTGGGTGCTGGCATGTCTGCTCCCACCCTGCTGGCACCCAGATGAGGAAGAGAGAAACAGGAGATGGAGGGGTTGAGGAGTGGGGGTTGGGGAGGTGGGACTGGGGGGTGTATAGCTTGTCAAGGTGATAGATTTTACGTCGGCCCGTATGACAGATCGCTGGGAGAAACGGCAGCAAGATATTTGCCAGGAAACTCATCTCAAATTCAACAACATTTAAATAGTCATCCTGGAATGTGGGCATCAGCAGGCCTGACAGGATGGTAAACCGAACCAAATTGAGTGAGTGAGCAAGAAGGAAAGAAAGAGAGAGAGATAGAACCAGGCAAGGAAACAGATTGTCAAGCTATTCTCCTCTGTGGACGTATATCTGTGTGTAAATGTGTGATTAACTGTCTGCTTCTCTGTGCTTGATTTTGCTGGTTATGTCCCTGTGTGTGTGTGTGTGTGTGTGTGTGTGTGTGTGTGTGTGTGTGTGTGTGTGTGTGTGTGTGTGTGTGTGTGTGTGTGTGTGTGTGTGTGTGTGTTGGGTATTTGTTTCCGGAGCATGTGTGGCAATATAATGCACACGTTTTGAGTTGTATCTTTTGTGCGTGTGTCTGTTAATGTGTATCTCTTGTAGTATTTGTGTGTGTGTGTGTGTGTGTGTGTGTGTGTGTGTGTGTGTGTGTGTGTGTGTGTGTGTGTGTGTGTCTCGTTGACTTAAGGAGAAAGAAGACAAACTGACGGAGGAGCAGACTTGCACAGCACAAGGTTGGTGAGAGTGGAACAGAGATGACTTCAGGAGGAATGAGAGCGAGAGAACAGGAACTTAATCATCTTAATAATCGCAGAGAGACAGGCAGATAAATAGAGAGAGGGAGCAAACGGCAGAAAGAAAGAGAGTTAAAGTCAGTGAGATGAAGCGTCGGCTTGTGATGTTCTCTAATGAAGCACTTGAAGCACTTCCAAAACTTGCGCACACACTGACACACACCAGCGAATAAATGCACATACAGTGCAGGTGGCAAAAACAGGCACTAATGACATATAATTTGATAAAAACGCTCCAACACCCAACTTCCAGTTAACACATTCAAGGTATCCGCAGGTTTCAGACAACCACACTTGAGCCTGAGGGAGCTGGAACTGAATATAAAATGCATCTTAAAAGCAAACTGAAGAAACCTGGCAATACAAGCCAACTGGCATCTCAACTCATGTCACGACCACTCTGAAACTAAATAAAGACAAGAGAAAAGAAGGTAGTGTTGAAACAATTAGTTGTTCAAACTATAATACATGATTTAAACTGATATCTTTTTCTGTCCATTAAATGAATCAAAAATGCTGATATTGTGTTGCTTCTAGTTTCTGAAATGAAAGGATTTGCAGCTTTTCTCAGTAATATTTAGTTGTAAATTCAATATCTTTGGGTTTTGGGACATCACCTTGAGCTCTGACTCTGACTAAACAAAGAATCAGTTACACGTAAAGGAATCGTTTGTTTCAGCCCTGAAAGAAAGGGCAGCTGAGAAGCCCTTGTTCAGGTAAAAATGTAACCGTGTTCAGTAAAGCAGATGAAAAACGAGGGATCCATCATGCTAACAGGGTGGAAAAGAAGGGAACAGCTAGCATCACCCTGCTGGTAAGAGTCTACAATATCGGAGGCTTCTTTCGTACAGAGAACACTAATAATCTGTGAAATTCTTTCACGAGCAGACACTGGGTTGTATAGTTTTGGAAATTGCCAAAGTGGCAACATCCTGACACACTAGCCATGTTTCCATCTAATTGTCAAGCGAATTTTAAGCAAACTTTTAAAATGTTGCAAAAAAGAAAATGCAAATTAGAAGCATTTCCATCAACTGGTTTAGAGCGAATAAACTAGACTACGCAAAGCGTAGTTTCGTCACAAGTTGACGTTACGCATGGTTGTAGATTGCAAACCAGCTGGCTACATCAAAGAGTTTAGAAGTTAGAAGTTCTTTGGCTAAATGGAGAGAGGTGGCATTGTACAAGTTGGCCACCTGTGCAGAATACAGGGTTGTGGCAGAGACATTTGGTGTCAGCAAGACAACGGTACAACGCTGCGTATAGGCGGTGTGGAGGGCCGTACGATTCAAGCTCTCGAACCAATTCGTCAATTTACCAGACGTGGCTGCGGCACAGGCTATAGCGCACCGCGACTCCACTACGCACCTTGTGCAACAAGCGTACGCCACACTGGATGGGACCCATATCCCGATGGGACCCATATCCTCCCCCCATCCGACGGATACGGGGACTATAGTCATGTAAGTTAGCCTACATGTTCGCTACGTCACAACTTATTGGGCAAAGCTGTTTCCATCTCCCATTTTGCACATTAACTTCTTTTTTCGAAAAAGGCAAAAATCACCTCAAGCGAGCTTTTTTGCGAACGTGAGGACGTTTTTTCGAATTTAATTTTCTAAATCTAATGCGATACTTCAAAATGCGCCTAAAATACGTTGATGGAAACATGACTATTGTCTTCAACACAGGTAAAGTAAAACATATTTCCCTAATATGGTTTGTAATCCTGCATTTACATGTTAAACTATGAATACAGGCAACTTCATCCACTCAAAACACACACGGTGCAAAAGAAACACAACACCTTTAAACATGAATTACACACCTTTTAATACTAAAGCCTTTGAGTTAGTTTTAGATTTTTTTGTAGAACTGTTGTGTCTGTGTGGTCTGGACCCAAGGGCGGACACACCGACTAGAGGTTGAGGGAGTAACAAAGTCTTTAATGAAAAGCTCAACTGAACAGAAATCTTGCAACAAAGGGTAGGTGGTGATCCAAATGGGTGGAGGAGTGGCGCTAGATGAGGCATGCGCGGAAAACAGGGATGGTGAGTGGCAGCTTGCGTAGTTGACTTCGGCATCCAACGACACAAGAGTGACAGAAGCAAACTGGCGCCGGCGGCCTGGATCTCAGGAGTACTTGTGCTGAAGCTTGATTAGAAGATCACCTGCAGCTGCGCTGGAGAGCAAGGTGCCCTGGAGAAAGCCATGCCTGCTACACACTCCCACACACACACACACACACACACACACACACACACACACACACACACACACACACACACACACAGAACAGAAAAAAAAAAAAAACCCTACTGCCAGAGTCACGACAGGAACGAGCATAATGCCTTGATATCTTCATTCTGGCCCCTCAAAGAGAGGAAGACTGCTAATCAAAGGCCAGGAACCACATCAGAGATAAAGAGAGCCTTGGGTTGAGGGAGAAAGAGGAATGGGGGGGTGGGGAGGGAGACAGAGGTGTGAGGCAAGTGGTGAAACGCCTCAGCTAACAGACAACCACTGAAACAAACATGACCCAACCTGCCCCACACTGCCGAAATATAGCCAGCCGGAGAAGAAGTACATTCACGGGGAAATGGGGAATAAAAAGGGCATGCAAAACGGAAAGAAGGGGTAAGAGACACAGGAAAGAGAGACGGGGATCTATAGCATGACATAAGATTAATTGCGTCACACAATAATTGCGTCAATTTTCTGTCTGTTGTGAGTCAACTTTATGGAAGTGCAACACCAAAAAGTGCAATAGAAAATAACCGAATTATCCCATTAAATTCAGTCCAACTGACCAGTTTGTTGTTCCTGATTTAATAGTTTGCTGATTCTGATGTGACACAGCTGAGAAAGCATTAAAGTAAAATGGTCCCGTTTCATAAATGCAAAAGAAACGAGTGAAAGAGGAAAAGAGAGAGATAAAAGAAAGCAGACGAGAAAGAAGGAAGGAGAATTTTGCTAGAGGTAGATTGAGACAGTAAGAGAGAGAGAGAGAGAGAGAGAGAGAGAGAGAGAGAGAGAGAGAGAGAGAGTGGACAGGAGACAACCGGCGCGGCAGAAAGACAAGAAAGGGCAGATTGCCAATTTAGCTTTCACCGGTAATCATTCCCACTGAGCCTTTTTTACAGCAGAGCGAGAGAAACATTCTCCCTCCATTTATATTGCTCTCATTTTTTCCTTTTCTTCCTCCGGCCTGGGTCATTCTCGCCATGTTTCCCTGCCGGCCCCCCCGCCACACTCCCCTTCCCTCGCCAATAAGCTACAGCGACTATATCAGGCCGGCTGGCATGGTGGTGAATATCAACAACGCCACCGATCAATGGCAGCCAAACCCCTACAGAGTAACAAGTGTGTTTGTGTGTTCTTTTGTGTACACACAGGTGGGCATTTAAAACATTTTTGGAATCTGGTAAAATGAACAACAAGGCAAATATTCACAGTCTGAAAAATGTAGAGATCTGGAAAGTGTGATAATTGCAGGGTTTATACACCTGCAACGTGTGGGTATAACCCCCAGTATATATAAACTTTTTAGTTCAGAAGGATCCACAAATGTCCCATCGTTCTGTTTCCTTAAGAATTACAACATGTGACATGATTTCATGACGTGTTGGTGTTGCTCTAATCAATATTTTTGTATTTGCAATGAAACCGAAGGGCTATAATGTGAAAGGATACTAGTCCCAAACTCTGCACGTGTCCTCAGTTGTCGTGAGTGTTTTAGCCTCTTTCAGCCTGTTTTTTTGTCAACCAAGTTGGTTATTTTTGTAAGCGGGAAGCCTCGGAGTGCATTACCCTGCTTATGTCATGACTGCTTCGTAAGGAAACCAAACAGGATCCATATTTAAACTTTGTGCGTCATCTGTTTAACTCACGGTTAGGCCAGTTTCAGTTAGTATCGTTGCCCTTATATTAATATATGTTGTGCACTGATTTGATGTTGTTAAAATTGAATAGAGCTTTGTTTGAAGTACATGTTATACGATTATAATGGCCAATCAGAGGAGAGTGTTTTCCATGGCTCATAGACCTCGTAGGGCTCCTGAAGAGACCTGATAAGTTCACTTCAAGATCAATTCTTAGCTGGCCAGACCTTTAAAATTGACTTCTTTATTTGTCAGATTTTAGAGAAAGAGGTAAGTGTTTCGAAAAGATGTAGAAGAAGACAGAAAGAGCAAAATAAGAGGGGAAATTCAAGTGAGAGCGGTGATTCAACACAATGTGATGAAGTGATTGAGTGGAAGGTGGAGGAGGGAGTGGAGTCAGAAGAGGTGTGTGGGGGGGCGATGAGAGGATTTGAGAGAATGGCGGTTAAGAGAGGAGAAACAGAACGACAGGAGGAGGAAGGCGGATGCTCTGCAAACAGCGGAGGAGGATACCTGGACGAGGAGAGCACAGGTGATGAATGGCAAATAAAAAAGGAGAGGAGGGCAATAATGAGGAGGAAAGGTGAGAGGAAAGGAGAAGAATAACAAAGAGAAGAAGGGGAGAAGAGATGCATGCCAAGTAGACGAGAAGATGAATGACAAACAGAGGGCAGGAGGCAGAAGGAGTTAAGATGAGGAGTGATGTAAAGAGGAGAGTGGAGCTGATGAATGGCATAAAAAAAAAAAAAAGGGGAACAAACCGCAATGATGAGCCCAAAGGAAAAACAAGAGGAAATGAAATGACAAAATGAGGAGAGGAGAAGAGGGAAGCGGAGGAATGGAAGAGGGGAGTGATTACACTAAACAAGCCCGCAGCATAACTGCAATTTGTGTTGTGCTCTGTTGCCCATATATGGTAATGGAATGTGTGAACGCAGCAACTGTGGTAACCTGCATTGATCCGAGATCAGACCAAGCAGATGGCAGACAACAAACACACCAACAACACACACATACAGGCGGCCTGCAGCGTCTGAGACTGGACTGCATGCACAAAGACACCAACGGACAAATCTTTTGTCAAATAAAAGGACAGACGGACAAAACTAAAATAAGCTGAGAAATCAAGGACAGAGACACACCAGCATAATACCCTTGTAGGCTAACACTAGGGTTGGGTATCGTTTGGGGTTTTTCCGATACCGGAGCTAATTCGATACTTTTAAAACGGTGTCTAAACCAAAATATATATAATATATTTATAATGTATATAATATAAAATACAAAAAAGGAGCACAAAACAACAGTTGGTGACATTAAAGAACAGCTTGTTTATTGCTAAGGCCATATGGTCAAAATTAAGTGATTGATTAATAATGTAATAACGATGTAATGACTTACTTCACCAGTAAATTGCTGGTAAACGACAAAAACAAGCACCAGATGGGAAAAGGGTATTTTACAATAACTTAAATTGCACCACGAGACTGGCGAGTTTCAAGTAAACGCACCGCCTGTTGTTTTTCCGACAACGGCAGCTGCAGTCAGATTGTTACGTCCCGGTGTTGGAATCCTCTACAGGGAAATACAGTCACACTTTACATCGCTTAACGTAAGCTCTCAGCATTTTAACCATCGTGTTTAATCCAGCTACTAGCTAACGGTAACGTAGCGTCCCGTGCAGCGATGCTTCTGAAAAAAAGTCAGGCACCGAAAGAGGAACCAAAATGTTCTTACTTATTCGTTCTCGTTACTACCGTTTACGTCGGAACCGGTGCCCTATTGGCACAGCGTTTCGGTACCCAACCCTAGCTAACACACACACACACACACACACACACACACACAGGATCGACTGATACTGTTTTTTTTCCATGCCGACACAGTTACCGAATATGAGTAGTTAATGAAAAAAGATAACTCATATTTTATGATATGCATTTACAATGAAAATGAAAATGTTACAAACTCCAACACAAAACTTTGTTTAAATGCTTTGAGCAATTATTTAATAAGTTAGTTAAGTTAGCACTTTAATTAATTAACTTGATTGCTTATCAGGCAAATAAAACGCTGACACACACACACACACACACACACACACACACACACACACACACACACACACACACACACACACACACGCAAACGTGGAAAATGTGAAGCCTTTTGCTTGATATTTTGTCCATCTGCTTCCATCTGAGCTGAAGAGGAAACACAAAACAAAAGAATACATCCTCACAGACATAACTCATCCACGACCACACCTCCAAAAAGGAAGTGGCATGGCCGGGGGTTGCCGTGCAAGTGTGGGAGGAAACACGAACCTAAATGTAAAACCTTGACGTAAAGCCAAGGCGAGAACCATTGTAAATCTCAGGTGGCGGACAGATTACCTCCCGTCGACACATGCAGAGATGACCCACTTTCACACAAGAAACAACAGTTGGGGATATCACAAGCATGCATATGGAAGCATGCAGGGAAGGAATCGTCTGGGTGTTCTAAATAAAGAAATACAAACCATCAAACCTGTGTGTGTCTACATGTTCACAACGGTTCCTGTGTGTGTGTGTGTGCGTGCGTGTGTGTGTGTGTGTTTTGGAGACAGACTTGATTAATCACCCTTCTCATTAATCAAAACCGACTCATAGCTCTGGCTTTAATCTCACTGCTGGTGTGAGCTTTTTAATAACACACAATCATTAACTGGATTAGTTACCAGCTGCCGTCTGTCCCATTTTTGTTTAATTCTTCCTTTTGGGGTCTCGCCTTGTTCCAAACCTGGCACCGGGCTAATTAGTTCTGAATGCGAGTGCCGTTCTGAATGCGAGTGCCGTTCTGAGCGCGCTGCCTCCTTTCATCTCCACCGACCTGCTTAGCGTTGCTTCGAAGCGACTGCACAGTAGTAGTGTCGCTTTGCCAGACCTTCCTCCACGGCGCTGTGCAGGAGGGTCTGGCTAGTCCACACAGCATTCCGGGATGGGAGAAAAACGTGCTCTGGTTTATTGGCATTTATTTAAACCAATCACAATCGTCTTGAGCGGTGCTAGGCGCCGGATGGAGCTACGGTGCCGCTGCAAAATAGCCCCGGGAAGGAACCTGTTTTGGTGGAACGTGTGTACGTTCAAAAGTAGTTTTAGTCGTAAAACAGAAAACTCAGATTGGACAGATAGTCTAGCTAGCTGTCTGGATTTACCCTGCAGAGATCTGAGGAGCAGTTAACCATAGTCCTCAGAAATTGGCCAGAGTTTAAAATGATTTCACAAAGAAAGCGGAAGGTAACGGACATCCGGGCGAAAATAGCGTGATCCGGCGAAATTTCCCGCAGCACCGGAGCAAGTCCCGTAGCAAGTGCAGTAGTGGCTCCTTGTCCTTAGTGTCTATGTGTCGCATGAAACAGATTGGCGTTTAAGTCATGTTGATCTATTCAATTTTTGTAATGTCGGCCCACTCTTTTATTATGATTGGCTGAGCAAATTCTGACATGGTCCTGGAGGTCGAACACGAAATTAGAAAACTGACACACTGACACGTACAATCGTATTTCATTTAATAAGCAATCTGTGGTGACACATCAGCTATAACTAGTGTGTGTATTAAAGACTGGACAGCAGTGTGTCTACCACTTGTCTGTATTATGCCAGTGATGAAGGACTGATTAAAGCTCATAATTAATCCATCTGTGGTCGTATATTGGAAAGCGACGCCTATCCTCATCGGGTGTGTTACACTAGGCAAACGATACCAGAGGTGGGAGGGCTGACACATCTGTGTGACAATAATCCTGCCAATCAACTAATGAGCCAGCCAGACAAATGAGACAAAGAGGAGGAAGAGGAGGAGGAATCCATGTCATTCACCCATCTTTTCGCCCAACAACAAGAAGCTGTGGCCGCAAAGTGATTCGAGATTATTGTTTTGGCTTGGTTATACGTTATAATAGTATGAAGTATCGAGAGCCACAAAATGTGTACAGGGCCAGAGGTAAACGTGACAGGAGATAAAGGTCAGAGTCTAACAGGGAATGTCATGGTTACACGGTACGCATCATAAAATCACTGTACAACCGGGACTCCACATCTTGGACCTGTTCATTTGGGCATGCAATTTTGCCTGCAGACATATATATTGCTATATTATCACATAAGTATCATAAAACACAGAGAAGCACCAACATTTTTCACATTTGAGAAGCGCGAACCAGAGAATATTTACCAGTTTTGCTTGATTGAACAACGGTTACAATTCATTGATTGTCAAAATGGCTGCAGATTCATTTTGAATCCATTAAATCAGATATTATTTGACTGAATTCAAAATTGTGCTCGTTTTATACAATGCTTTAGTTAGGCAAAGGTCTTGGACAGCTGCTTGTGTTGAGACAGCATCAAACACTGTTCATTTCAGACGTTTATCTTATTTCTTTCGTTAAATGAAAATGAATTCAACATCAGTATCTAAATATGGATACCATATTGGTACCAGTGCTGAAAAATATCCAACGATACACAGTTCTAGTGCATGTGTGTGTATTTTTATGGACAAATGTTAAGCATTCAATCGTAGTGCTGCGGCACACGACTTCAGCAAGTGCACAGACGATGATTTTGTCAGCAGTAGCTCTGTCTCAGTCAGTCATCCACACATCTGCACAACCATGAAATGACGATCCCCAGCATGCATGCAAACACATGTAGTGAGATACACACGTTCATGCAGATGCTGAGATACACACACACACACACACACACACACACACACACACACACACACACACACACACTGCCAATGTCCACACCTCACTGCCAGCAGAGAGAGAGAAAGAAAAAAGACAAGAGTTGAGAAAGATGACGGAGGAAAACTGCTTTTATCCATTTTCTGACTGAGACTGGATGGCTGTCAGCGGGCCGCCATTGAGTGGTTCCACCAGAGAGAGAGAGAGTGTGTGTGTGTGTGTGTGTGTGTGTGTGTGTGTGTGTGTGTGTCAATGACTTCATGTGTGCGTGGAGTAGAATCAATCAGGGTGCTGAAGGGACGGTACAGGTATCATTGTAGTGTGTGCAAAGGTGTGTGTGTGAAGGAAAACCCACGTGTACCACCGCCTTCCATAAGCCTCTCTTAACGCACCGGTGGTCACACTCCGAGAATAAAACATGAGTGCAAAAGCGAAGAGCAGCGAGAATAAGGTGAGAAGGAGAGGACCGGGGGAAGGGGCTCTCGCTCACTCCCATCATTTCAGGAAGAAAGGGCCCGGTGCACTGACACTCGACAGAGAGTGTGAGAGTTGTCACGGCGTGCTAACCTTTAGCATCCCAGTAAAAGTAGAAGAGGTAGAAAAAAAAAGAAAAAAAGAATCAAGAATAGGAGCAGTGGGATGACAGTTCAGCCAGACCTGTCAAGTCAAACACAGAGTGAACCCTGAACTGCTTCGGGTTGCAGCGAGCAAACGGCTCTCCCTCTGTGCCGCCCGGCTGCATCCAGAGACACACACACACACACACACACACACACACACACACACACACACACACACACACACACACACACACACAGTGCTAATTGGCATTTAACCCGTCGTGCCCGGCGCACATTTAGTTTCTAACAAGCAATTACATAATGCTCACTATCGTCTCAAACCAACTGAGTAGTAATGGAGCGGTGATTTGCGCAGTGCTGTGATTGCCTTCTGTGTAAGGCAGTTCAACCAGACAGAGGATCAACTGGAAAGTTTAAATCCAAATGGATTCCAATTTTCAGGAATGAATGCTGAAATTCATCACAACAGCAGTTTATCACTGTATGACTCAAATCTCTGAAATGTTCAATTTTAGCAAACGCGAATAGAGCTGCAAAGATTAATGGGTTAGTTGTCAACTATTAGATTAATAGCCCACTATTTTGACAATAGATTATCGGTTTGAGTCGTTTTTTACAAAAAATAAAATAAATAAATGATAGATTATGCAATTCCAGCTTCCGAAATGTGACTATATCCTCTGGTTTCTTCACTCCTCTGTGACAGTAAACTGAATATCTTTACGAGGTATTTGAGGACGTCATCTCAGGCTTTGGAAAACACCGATCAACCTTTTTCAACGTTTTCAGACATTTTATAAACCAAACAACTAATCGATTAATCGAGAGAATGATCAACAGATAAATTGACAATGAAAAAAACAGTTGGTTGCAAAAATGCCAACCATATGCAAAAATATTGCATGACTGCTACCAAATCACAGTTTACTTTCATGGTGGCGATCACTTTTTAAGATAGTTGCTTTCTGCCAGGTAAGTTTAGTATATACTATCTGTGCTGCAAGCAACAGCAGAACAACACACAATGTTCATCACTGTCTTCATTCTCTTTGAAGGACACAAAGACAATCCTGCTGCTACAATTCTGGAGCAGAATCCAGGACCTCAAGCCGCGGTACACAATCCTGTGTAAACCACATCTCCCATGGTGCCTGATGGGAGTGTGCCAACAACTGAAGACTGAGGAAGGAATCGCATGTCAATTTAAAAGGACCATAATGGTGGTTAGGCTTACTTTAGTCTATTAAATTCAAATCGACCAACCATTTTCTAAAGCATATCTTATTAGCAGTCATGCTTTCCATTCATGTTAGTTTGGTTTAAAAAAAAAAAAAAAAAAAAAAAAAAATCATCTTAGAGTTATAATTTGTACAAGATAATTAACCTCAAGGAAGCCACTTGTTTTCTTGAGTTGGCTGCAGAAAGTATTTGGATTCACACCCAGAGGACAAAATACAAGCACACACAGAAGCTGTGAAAATGATCAATTGGATTATTTTTTTTTGTAGCTTCCTGCGGTAAAAAGGTTTCTGTTCAGCAGCCAAACCACAGAAATAGGTATTTCCTTAAACACAAAGGACACAATTTTCTGAGCAGTCCGTGCTTACTACTGCAGGTGACGGGTACACAAAATAACGAGTTCACTGTGATGCCAGAGCCATCTCAGCTTCAGTCATCTGCACATTGATTTTTATGCTATGATAAAATTAATGGAACGTAATGGCTGCCTGCAAGATACAAAAAAAGAATGGCCAGCAACCAATATGGTGCTTAAACTCCTTACTTGATAGAGCACCAGTCCACAAGGACTTTTATCAATCTACACATAAACTTTAAGGACATTTTCCTGTCGGATGAGATATCTCGTCATCAAAAATTCAATCTTGTTCATTATGATACAACTTAAAAGCACACAAACGTATATTTTGTTTGTTTGGAATGGTGTCACTCTGTGAAATTTGGAGAGACATTGACTTGACGCCTGGAGTCATCATCATCATCAATTACTTTGGCTGTCTGCAGATTTTGTTTATTTAGGCACAGCTTAAGCTGTTTAGCTCTGTGACTATCAGCCTTTTTTTAATTTTTTTTTTATGCTTTCTCTTGTTCCATCCTCCGCCGCTTTGGCCAGAGTTAGATGCCGTTGATGACTGTGAGGTCTGAGTGATGTTCCAAAACCGGCTCATTAACACGCTCCACTTCACACTGTCTTTCATACCGAAAAATGCCTGATTCAATTCCAAACCCATTTAACTTTTCAGTTCAGACACGGTCACTTTGTACATTTAGCAGACAGGAACCTAGACGCTTATAGCTTAGACACCCACAGAGTCGAGAGAAACAGCATGCTGGGAAGTGGAGAGGACAGACATGAAAGAGCAGCACACATGTCATTAGCACCCTTTTCTGTCCGTCCAGCCAGCTAACTGGGCAGCCACCCTGCCACCCGTCAGGATGCTCGCGTGGTGGAAACCAGAATAGTTGGAGCATTTCACTTCCATCCTCAGATGCATCCCCGGGGATTAAGAAATCATCCTCACATTTGAAAAAGCCCAACGCCTGCAAATAGACTCTGGGATGTGGGGGTGGACAGGTCAGGCGCATAAGTCATTTTCTATTTCACAATCCTTACTCCTTAGTTAATGGAGTTTTTTGAGGTAAGCACAAACACCAAGAGAAGGAAGGGGGGGGGCGCTGCTGCCTCAGTGAAATTCATCTTCTTAGCTATGGACTGAGGGGCCGTCTTACAGTTTTTTTCCAACTGCTTACACACGTTTTCAAAACTATGTCTCCTTTTTTCAAAACTCTACACACAATTCCTAAAACTGCACACACAAAATGCAAAATGCCTCCCATCTCCTTCCATACCATACACAAAATACCATAAACACATCTGAAAATGAAGCATTTGCATCAAATGGCAAACACTTTTTTCATAATAGTAAATATATGGATATACCATGTACACATTGTTGTTCTAAATCTAAAGCTCTTTTGTCTTTCATAGGTTTATATCTACATTTACAATGTTCTAGAGAGAAAGTCATCTGCTGAGAGTGGTTGAAAAGTGCACCTGTAAAAAACAATGTAATGTTACAATGAAACAGAAAATATTTATTGGGCACAACGTTACATTTGTAAGAGTAGCTCAGTGTTGTATACAGTAGCATGAAACAAGAAAACACAAGTACAAACATATGTAAACCAAAGGTATAATTTTTAGAATAAAGAATATGTGTATGTGTGTGTGTGTGTGTGTGTGTGTGTGTGTGTGTGTGTGTGTGCGTGTGCGTGTGCGTCCGTGCTTGTGTGTCGGGGGGGGGCATGATTGAAACAAAAGTCTGAACAAAGTCTGATTGATTTGTAATGCTGAAATAGTCATTAGATAGTTGCATGCAGTATGGACGCCACTGTAAAGCTACTCAAGATGGGCTTCTCTCCCTGATCTCATCAGAGATGGCTCTCCTTCTTACTCTTCTTCCCTCCTCCTCCTCATTCTTATCCCCTGTCTCTTCCTCCTACTCCTCTTACTCTCTGTCTATTGTTGGCATCCATTGTTCAAAACAGGTAATCTCACCTTTGACCTATGTATAGGCCTATACTAAAGCAATGCTTGGTTAGTGTTCAGTTATGACATAATGTGTTTGCAAATGTGAGAAGTGTGTGTGTGCCCTGGTAAATAAGTGTAGCATGTTCAAAAATCGTGTGACATGAAAAGATTTTGTGTGTAAGCAGTTGGAAAAAACTGTAAAACCAGATGGTGTGTTATTAATGACAACAGGAGTAACTTTACACAACATTTTTAAAGTTTACAGGAGTAAGAGTGTTGCAGACAGAACAATACACTAATCTGATGCCACAGAGGTAATAAATAGATTAAAATACTAAGCTATTGTACAAACCTATTTTAATTACCAAAAAGATAATGTTAGTAGTTTTAATAGTCTATATCCACTTCTGGGATTGATCCGTTGCCTCCGGAAATTCCGCCGGATGTCCCTCTTTTCGGCCTGATGTCTGTTACATTCTGCTTTCTTTGGGTTGAAATTTTAAACTTTGCCCGATTTCTGAGGACTATGGTTAACTGCTCCTCAGATCTCCGCAGGGTAAATCCAGACAGCTTGCTAGACTATCTGTCCAATCGGAGTTTTCTGTTGCACGACAAAAACAACTTTTTAACGTACACGTGTTCCACCTAAACAGGTTCCTTCCCAAGGCTACTTTGCAGTGGCGCCGGCGCTTAGCCCCGCCCAAGACGAGTGTGATTGGTTTAAAGAAATGCCAATAAACCAGAGGACGTGGCGTAGTCTAGTAGCTTAATAATTGACAAAATACTGAACTCCTCAGTGTGGACTGAGCGGTAAGGAACATTGGGCCTCATTCACCAATATCTTCCTAAGTTTTCTCTTAAATATGTTCTTAAGAAGGTTCCTAAGAAAAGTCTACGTCGGACTCATGACGTGTTCTTAAACAGCAGATTTGTTCGCATCTGTGTTCTTAGGATTGAGGAATCCCACGTCTTCGTAACTGAAAGCGCGTGCCAGTTGTTCCTAATTAGCATAAGAAAACGCCCCGCAAATTCCCATATAAGGACATGACACTTCCTGTGCACCTCCTGGGAGACAGGTTTTCGGAGATTGTCGGAGCGGTGGTGGAGGAAGTACTGAATCTCAGTACTTAAATAAAAGTACAAATAACAAAAGACATATTTACTTTAGTAAAAGTATAAGGTGTCCACTACCACAAACAAGGCCTTGCTTTTTAAAAAAAGTTCCTATCCTAACCATCATAAAACGGAAATATGTTGTTAGAATCGGAATGTGGTTGGTTTTATTCATTTCTTTAACCATGCAAGTAAGCAAATAAAGTGTGTGAAGCAGCGCAAATGGGGAGATGTGAAGAGGTTCAGCCAAATAAATAAGATATGAACGCGTCTTACGCAGCCTGGCGGAGGAGTAAACGATGGAGAGAAATAGATACAGCAACTTTGATTTAAAAACGGGAATAATAAAAACAAACGTTTTCATTTTCACTTTTACCGGAGGCTGTATTACCGAGGGTCAGCGGCGCTGCGCCCGGGCTCTGCAGCACCGGAGCCGGCCTTGGATCAGCAGTGCCCCATATATACAGTATCTACGGCAACCAAACTTTACTGGTGAGACAAACGTGTGACGGTCAGGAAGACGTTTTGGCAGAGGGGAGAAACTGATCAGCAAATGTAACGGAACATTGTAGAAATGTAGTGGAGTAGAAAATATAGATAATTGCTGCAAAATGTAACAAAGTAAAAGTCAAAAGTAGGCTATGCACTATTGAGTCTACTTAAGTAAAGTACAGATACGTGAAAAATTTACTTAAGTACAGTTAGGACGAATTTGTACTTTGTTACATTCTACTACTGCATTTTGGCCCTATAAATAGCGATCAATCACCAAATAACGCAGGATTTAATCAGTTTAATTGCTGATGTAAATTGCAGTGTTAGTGGTTTTTTTGCATAATATGATTTCTTTTTCAACAAATGATCAGAAATACATTACAGTACAATACTATCATTGTAAACGACTGTAGAATTAAATAAAATGCAGTAAGCAATCATTTGGAGCAAATTGTCATCACTCAAATGTGCGTAAGAGTGCTTTTCAGTGTTCTTAGACTTTGTTCTTAGCGAAGAACAAATCCAAGTTAAGAAAACATTAGTGAATGCCAGAATCTTCGTAAAAAGTTCGTAAGAAGGGTTTAAGAACACATTTCTTCGTAAGAACGGTTGGTGAATGAGGCCCATTGTTTTTAGGACTTGATGGTTTCGTGCGTGAGGATGCACGTGCAAAGAAGCATAGAAAGACGTCCACAATGGCAGTGAAGACGAAGGCTGCAAGCTAGCCGGTATGGCTGCAAACATCGCAGCATGTTATTACATCTAAAATATTCAAAAACGTTTTATGAGGAAGGAAATTCATTCAGCACATTTGTCAGACCTCAAGGACACACAACATGTTTATGAGAAACTCCACGGGGCACCTTTAATCAACACATTGTTCGACACAAGTGTAACCTTTGTTTTGAATTGTGTTGCAAGCTATAATACGACTAGACTGTACTGATAAAGTACAGCAGGTAAGCTGTTATATACCAGCACTTTGGAAATGGTGATGCTTTTTTTTACGTTGCATTTTATATTCCAATTTCAAACCCTTTGATAGACACAGGGTACACCCTCGGGACCTGTTTAGGGTGTGCGCTGCCTCTCACTTGGTGCATGCTGGGATAGGTTCCAGCCCCCGCAGCCCTGAACAGGATAAGCGGTTTAGAAAACGGATGGAAGGCTGGATACTCAAATTTCAATGCAGAAGATTAGCAGATTATTGCCATAATTGCCTCGCTTATAATAATAGAGTGACTCCTTTTGTTGGCCAGCTACAGTACTCCTTGTCTCCAACCTAATTTAATATTATTTGTCAACCATAGTTTCACCTTTAGACAGCGTTTTTTTATTTCAAGCCCTTTCAGTCATTTTTCTTTTTATCCCGAAATGAGGGAGGTTTCTGCACTGTTAAATGCGATGGAATTAACTGCCGGATCAAGTAGGAGAAAACGTTCAGGAAGTGACAGTCCTCTTAACTTCTAACCAGACCATTGCTTGTCATTTTACACTGGAAAGGCATAATCTTTTCAAGCATTTCCTCCCAAGGGTGGTGTGGAGCTGCAGTTCGCACGGCTGGTGGTACGACAGTAAATTAATTTTTGAGCCACTGAAGAGAACCTGAAGTCATTAATGGTTTCTTGGGTTGTGACATGTGAGCTATTTAATTCCACTTGGCGTTGATCCATCTCCAATATTTCTGTGTGAGAAGAGAAGGAGAGAGAGAAGAGAAGCTTTAAGGGAATAGATGTCACAGATATGGGAGGAAAAGATGGTTCAGTTTGGAGTAGTAGCGTGCATGCTTGCCTAGATCTTTTTCTGTCTGTCACAACTAATCACATCCTGACCCATCACACAGTCCACTGTGGCTTTTCCACTGCAGCTAACAGAGGGAGCTTGTCATGAGCACACAGACACACAGACACACAGACACACACGTACTTGCCTTTTTTACAGTTAAATGCTGAATGCTGGACCTCCTTATTATTGCAAAATTACTCATGATTACACAACCGAGGCTCATTCCAAGTATCTGAATCATTTTAATCGCTGAAAAAAAAAGCAAAATGAAAAACAGACTTCTGTTTTGGTAACATGTTGTATGGGTACATCTGACTGCCACATTTCCCCTGAACCTGATGGTGCCAACAATGAGACACCGCAGTTACAAGGATGACAGATGTTCGGCGGTAGCTTTTCACAAGCAGTAGCCTCACTAATCTGTTTTGCACTTTCATTTGGTTTAATTGAGGAGAACTTGGACTGGATTCCCTCATAAAAAAAAATTAAAATAAAAAAACGAAACAGCCAAAGATACTTCTAGCTGACTGACAGGTAAGTGTATGCATCAGGGAAGAGAAATAATGAAATGAGCCATGAAAGGAAGGCCCACGGGGCCTATGGAAAAGCACCAGGCAATATCTCAAGTCATTTGACAATGATATGCTATTAACAGAGGAAAATAGAAAAACCTGCCTTTGAATGAATTCTGTAATTCTATCATGCAAATGAAAAAGTCCATCGCCGGTTGCCAAAAGACCGGATGTCTGGAATATTGAATGGCTTCATGTCAAGAGAACATCAACCTTTTGTGTAAAAAAAAAACCTCAATTTTGAATTTACGGAAAAAAAAAAAAAAAATCTACTCCATCAATTGTGTGAATAGAGAGGTGACCTCCAGCTGAAGATTAGAGACGGGAAGATCAGGAGTTAAGAGAGGCTTATTTCAAGTGCCCATATTATGCTTTTTGGCTTTTTCCCTTACCTTTATTGTGTTCTGTATTTTTTTGTGCATGTTATAGGTTTACTAAGTGAAAAAGCCCAAAGTCCACCCCAAAGGGACTTACCATCTCCAACAGAAAACACTGTTCACGAACTGCTCCAAACAGCTCTGTTGTAGTCCAGCCTTTACTTCAGAGACAAACGTGTCACTTTGTAACACAAGTTATAATGCTCGCCTAGCTGCAAGCGTGGCACACCCTCATACTCTGCTTCTGACTGGCTAGTAGTCCTTACCTAGCTACTGCGCATGTGGAATTCCCAACAAAGATGGAGTAGAAGTGAGACGCCTCACTCTGTAGCTAAAACAGAGAGCTCAACACACAGGGTGAAAAGAGGAGCTGCTGCAATGTGCAGTACGACAAAAATATGGTATTTTTTTTATTCAAACCATGTAAACCTATTCTGATATAACCTCTAAATACAATTATGATCCTGAAAATGAGCATAATATGAGCACTTTAAGGGGAATAGTGGGGTAGTGCGGTGGCAAGATGGAGAAGAAAAGGAGAAGGACAAAGCATTGTGCTGCAGCTGTCACACTGAATCTCTCAATCAACAGCTGAAGTAGTCAAGGATATGGAAGCAGTTAATCAGGTTTAACAGCGGCCGCCAGCACGAGTCAAGGGAAGGGGGGCAACCTGTCCGTACATCTGTGTTTGTGTACTGTTTGCTGTGAGCTGATTTATACGTAGATTGTGGTTAAATGATGACAGAATGACTCAGTCATATAGAATATCACCATGTTATGTAAAAAAAAAAAAAAAAAAAAAAAAAAAAAAGATTTGAATAGTGTTATGCACCCTGACCTAGGCTACATTTTTTTCGTGAACATAAGTAATTTGAGGTTAAGTGTCTTGCTGAAAGACTGCAACTCTCTTGTAGGTCGAATAGGTGGTTAAAAGAGTACTCCGATTTAGCGTTGCACTCCTATAAGATGAAAATGGATGAAAATGGAGGCCGAAGAACCAGAGATAGTGTCCGTTTTTTCCTCACACATACATCTTCCTTGTCAAAACAAATGGTGCCTACATTACACACAATGCAACTGAATGTGTGGTTGGAGATTTGGGTGCGTTATGCTAGCAGCGAGTTTTTTTCATTTACAAACTTTTAGTTTTTTAGCTCCAACTGACATTGATTTCACGCAGCTCCCTCTGGAGCTACATATGCAGTAGTACTTGCCGAGACCCGATGTGGAAAATCTGTTGAGGTAAAAACATCACATGAAGTTTTAAGGGTCTGTCGCCAAAATGACAAAAAAAAAAAAACTTTAAGGTATCAAGCCAAGAAGATAGTTTTGACTTCCTTTTTCCAGGTTTTGAGATATCAATGGGACAACTTTCGCAATAAACAGCTAGACTAATTATCATAGCTTGGCATGCGTATTATGGCAACACAGTAATACAGTGTTGAAAGAGAAAGATATTAGGGAACAAAAATGTGGGCTTGTACTTCAAGAAGTAAGGTTTGTGCCAAATGTCTGGGTTGTTCTTTTTTATTCTATTTCTATGCTGTTCTTCTAAAGAAAAATCATTTTAAACTGCAGTAGAGTGTTTTCATGTCATTCCACACATTCAGCGGAACTCTCACTGGACCAGAGAATAAAGCAATGTCTATGACTAAAGGCAGACAGAAACCATAGTCCCATTCTTAATATAAAATGTAGACTTTCTCATCAGTCTGTCAGTCAGTCACCTGACACCCACAGGAAGACATGACAGTCTCCACCAGGAAAATAAATCCCTGAATAACATGCATCCTGACAAACCGAGTTGTCACATCCAGGGCTTTATTTACACATGGCTGCTTTGTTTGCCAGGACAGACATTAATTTCAAGCCAGGTTTGAAATAACCACAGAGCTTGTATATTAAAAAAATGACAAAAACTGACCTAATTACAGAATGATGATGCAGAATGATTGGTGGAAGCGTACACTACACAGAGGCAGTAAGTAAATGGGCTGTAACTCTAAATGACACCAGTATTCTCTTTTAATGTGCGTGTGACTCGCATAGAAATGTGCTGCGATGGGAACAGTAGTCGCTTGTGAACAGGGTAAGGAGGAGAGATTTAAGCTTGCATTATGCAAATGAGAAACAACGCTGTCGGAGCGGACGCGGTCGATCAAGACGATTGCCATCGACACGCGCGCACACACACACACACGTGTACACGTACGTGCGCTCGGGAGGCGATGCAGTCACTTTAGACGACGATATTGAAGCAGCCAAGGACGCTAACCGAGGTGAGACAGGAGCCAGGCTGTTGGCCCACGCACAAATCCTCGTCTTTAGCCCCGTTTTCATTTTAACGTTTCATCAATACGGACGAGAGCCTCTCTCTGTCTGCTGACCTCCACAACTTGTTGCTAACAGTCTCCAGGCTTCACAGAGCAGGACAGTTATTTATGGACGGGGAAGCAGAGATAAATCGATGCTCTCTCTATTCTTTCCCAATTCTATTTGCATTAATTCAGTGGAGGTGTTGAGTTTCTTCATTCAAAAGAAAAAAAAAAAAAGGAAAGTTTCTCCACTGCCCATGCTATCTCGCTTTGTGCTGGGTTATGGAATCCAGAGAATGTAGAGCTGGTTAGTGCTTTGGTCGGTCAAATAAAAAGGCCAATAAGCTGCCAGGGCAGGATGGTAACAAGTTATAGCCTACTATAAATAACTTGTTTCCTTGCATGGCTATCAGCATTTGCTGCTAAAGCTATGTAAAGAAAAAGGCACAGTTTGAAGACAATGGACAATGGTTTGGCCTTTCTAGTGCTAGCACTTAACCAGGGCAGGGAACTGACTTTTCTTTTTTTTGTCCTTACTGGCTTCTGTGACCTGCACACCCCAGCAATGACAAAGCTTTCACTTCCCAACCAAATCACCTAAAACAGAACAACATGTGACTGGCTCTGAAACTAACAAACATTAACCGAAATAGATTACAGTTGATGATGACATTAGTTGAATGGTTACAAAAAGTCTGTAGTATCTGCCATCATATTTCTTTGTGTTCATAGAAACAAAAACTATTTGTGTGCGGGGCCTATAGCAGGAAAGGAAAGGTTACATGGGTAAAGCTGGGACTTTCCTGGCTCAAACTGAAGTAAGTGACCTACTGAACCTGCATGTAGATTTATTATTCTTGAATAGAAGAAATTATTAACATGCCTGTGTAGATATAGAGGCCCCACCTGACAGAAACTACGCACTATAGCTTTAAAACTACATCCTTCTGACATTATGGTACTTCAAAATACTGTATACAGTGAAATAGAAGAAAACACCTTCACTGTCAACAGCACTGCATTACATCCTACTTTCTTTTATGACGCCGATCATATTTGTTGACATTTAATGTCACTGCGGAGGCTGTATACTGTGACGGTGTTCAATTCTGTTACGTTGAAAGATGTTTCTAATGTTTTGTTCATCATGGGTTCAATATTTCAAACTCAAATGTTGAAGAAAGTATGTAATTGTGCTGATTCCTAAAACAGGGTGGCTAGACTGAAACACAGCCTTGAATGAGAAGTGCAGTGACTGCTTCTTGTTAGTAATGCCAATGATACTTCTAATGGCCAGCGCTAATTCTCTTGTATATCACAAGTACGATTATCTTTTCACTTAGCGGGCCGGTGTGATTTTCACTGCCGTTAGCATTGGCGCAGTTAAGACTCTTTAAACAAGATTTACTAATCGCAGACATGGTCAAATGTCGGTAAATCAGCTAAAGGCGCCGTGATGATACCAGCGAAGCAAACAGTGTTACTGCGGTTATTAATTGCCCACATGGGTACAATGGCAAATGTCAGCCTGACCCGCCGCTGCACTCGCACAGGCAGGGAAAGCAATTTCCATTTTGTCACCAGCGAACTATATCTGAAGAGGAAACAGTGACTGAGCAGGATGAGAGGATGGTCTGCTCAGGACAGACTGCGAGACAGAGCAGGGGCGCTTGTCTAAACATTTTCACACTTCTGAATCCCCCATACCCCAATCCCCAATCCCTCATCGCTCATCCCTCCCTCTCTCATACCCTCACTAGCTCCCTCTCTTTCTAAACAATGAGGCCAGGAAGAACTGAGAGTGGCGGAGTGGATGGAGGGAGGAAGAGAGATGGGGAGGGGGTGGGGGACTGGGGGGGAGGGTTTACTGGCACCCTTTTTAATTCCACCAAAAGCTGTTCCAACAAAAGGGCCCTCGCTCGGGAGCCGCCACGGAGCGGCAGCCAGCCAGGCCGGCTCAAAATAGGGTCGTGAGCAAAAGAATGAGAGCGGCAGAGAGGGTGAGAGAATAAGACTGAGGGGAGAAAGAATGGGTGAATGAAAGAATGAGAAAATGGAAGACTGAGCCGGGTATGAAAGGCTGGCTGGAAGTTGTCTTTACTCTGCATGGCGGTAAAAGTCAAACTGGGGAGGGTGGCCACATTGATCGCGCGCGTGTGTGTATGTGAGAGTGAGTGAGTGAGTGAGTGAGTGAGTGAGAGAGAGAGAGAGAGAGCTTGTGTGTGCATTGGTGAGTAATCTGCAAAGGCAGTCATAACGCAGCGAGAGATGACTGGACCCTGAAAGTTGAAAGACAAACCTTCCTCCATCCTTGGATCGGCTCCATTGTGATTCATGGCCGGCTTCCTGTTGCTGCGCTCTGTAATCCCTCTTCCCACTGACACCTGTAGAATCACTAAGGTATGCCAAGGTGTTAGCCATGATATGGTTCATTTCTCGAAATGTGATCTGGAATGTGCTTTGTAACCGGTTTCCTCAGTAGTAGAAAATGAAGAAGAAGAAAAAAAACTAAACGCTGACCAAGTACAGACACATGCCTGCTGGTTCTTGGCAGACAGAGTGATGAATTAAAAACCTGCTTCCTGGACTCTCGACATGCCGGACCGATAGCGTTTCTCACAGCAACCCAGAGTCTAACCTCTTCCCCATAATTACACCTAGCTTCCTCTAAAAAAGGTCCACAGAGCGCTGCACAACAAAGGGATGTGAAATTGTCTCAGCCACAAAAGCTGTATCCATGACAACCTGTTCCAAATCTCTGTGAGAGACCTACCAAGCCAACTTCTACCTCTGTCCGTAAGCGTCGCATTTGGGGATTTTTTTTTGGAAAAGAAGAGTGTTGAAAACACGTTGATTGTACAAAAACAACACGCAAACAGCATTACGCAAGACCCTGCAACACGAAGTTAACAGCCCGTCGTTCATCATGTTAATCCTTGATCGATAAGATAAAAAAAAAAGAGCCTAATTTAAACATGAACGCAGACAAACAAATCAGTGATGCAACAACCTTGTGCAAGTGTGTCGATGAATCGGTGAAAAGAAAAAGAAAGGAAATCAAAAGAAAAAGTGAACAGGACTTGATTGGAATTGGGCTTTTTGGGGGGAAAACCCCCACCACACATGACTGCCACAAAGACAACACAAATGGGCCCAAACACTAACAGCTCCCAGCATTACTGTGCACTTTGTGCTCGTGTGAGTCATTATTAAGCTCTCAATGAGCATCAACAGTCGATTCCCCGAGGGGGTGATTATCACCCCATGCCTCACCAGGAAGAGCCACTGACATTTGAGTCGGGGACCAACTGCGCCTGAAACTGCGGGGCAGGACCCAAAACGGCTCATTTCTGCCCCCCCCCCCACACACACATGACAGCAGCTTGTGTGTTTTTAACATGGTGGGTCTCAGATTAAGAGGCTTAATCATGATTTCATCACATTCACCATGGGTGACGTATTGTATTTCTTTTTTATTGTATTGTTTGCCAATTCCTTTTATTTCATGCCTTAAGAGCATTCTAACCTTTGGGGGAAATGTCTTGCAAAGTTCCTTATAAACAACCAAACAAATAAAAATGTTATAGGCTAAAACAGATTAGGGGTTAAAATAGGAGGTACGCAGAGTGAGAAAAATCTGTTGTTTAACTGAGAAAATGACTGGCATTTTAATTCAAACTGCCCTTTGAGTTTGGAAATAATGGGAGATTTTCAGCCTCGTGGCTTGTTCCAATAATTAATCATCCAAAACATCCTGCAAAGAGACAAATTTAAATAATTCTGCTCCTGCCTCAAAAGGCCAAATGCACAAAACTGGCTGTACTGGGCCAGCTCACAGATGAATATCTTAAACACTATGCTTATTGTGTATGCTTTATAATTACAGCAGTACAAATATACCCTTCCTCTGGATTCTTTATTTAAAATGCAGTAGATGCTACACCAGTATATTTTAATTCGACTAAAGCAGGTGGTTATTTAGGGTTTCCTGCTCACGCTAAGACAGGCCAATGATTGCTTCCAATGCTTCTTCATCCCAGCCTTCTTCTGCACTGCTTAAAAACCTAACATCGATTTCACATACCGGAGCTGCAGCACTGGCTACACAAATATGCAAACGACAAACAACAACATGGCCCAATGACGAGTCATTAATAGGAGCTCTCAATAATCAGGCTGCACTGCTATGAGGGCGATAATCATCGGCCGTCTGCTCTCCAAGTGATAAGCTAATCAGCCCTTCGTCTCCGCTGAGGGGACTCATCATCTTTGACATTTAAAGCACAGAATCGGGCCCGTAGAGACGAGTGCAGGGGGGAGCGGGAGGGGGAAATCACCTGAAGTGACTTAATTATCATTGCCGGGGAATGACATCCTCTCAACTCTATTTTGCCTGTTTTACTGAAGGTTAACGGTGTTATTTTAGCATCCTGGTTAAAGTTTCATTGCTGCCATTGACCCCCTTTTTTTTTTTTTTTTTTTTTTTTTTTTTTTTTTTAAGAGCGCTTTTTTTATTATCCGCATTATCTAAAAACACACAGAGATCATCCACCCAACCCCCTTCCCCCCACACACACACACACACACAAGCCTTGAAAGGTTTCCTCAAATGAAAACAGTTTTTGTATGCCGGGACAATCTTGTAAAAGCAAACTTTATGCATTCAGTGTCAGTAACTCACCGGCTAAGCAGCTGAAATGTAAGAGAAGACAGTTGTGTTGTTGCGCGTTCAAATTAATTCATAACCTGTGGGGATACTGCCATGACAGTCTGACAGCTTTTTAAAACCATACAGTCTCAGCTGAGTATCTGTCATCCTCACACCAACCTGTGTTGCATTGGCTTACAGCACTGGGGTCTCCAGCACCGCAGTCCTCGGTGTTTCTCTGTGCCGTTACACTGAGGTGTTCCTGTTCTCGCGGCTTAGAATATGCACGGAGAGCAGGAACGTCGTCACAAAGCAAATCCCCATCGAGGTTCAATCTTCCTCCTGCCGTGTACACTTGAGAGTCAAAACCGCCGATCACGTTGTCACCTATTATGCAACAGATGCTACAGCAAAATGCGAAAGGCTCTGCTGCTCCCAGCCTTGAAAGAACTCGGCCTCCGTGTGCTTTGATCCCGAGAGTCATGTCTCCAAGGCGTGTCAACGCACGAGACAACACGTCTCTCCCAGCTCCGTAATGACCGATCTTCTTTTTCCTCTGTGACAATTTGGGGACAGCTCTGACAGATGACACTAGTTACACCCAGGTGAAATCAACAGGCTGGCAGATTCATGCTGACAGAGCAGGTTCACAGATTCTTATGCCCATCTGCCGGCTGTTATAAATTTTGTAGCATGGTCCCAGTGAGGGAAAAAAAAACAAAAACAACAAGTCTGAAATAGTTTCTGTTGGGAGTTCGAGCACATCTGGTTACTCAGCCGTGCATCTTGGTGATGCTGTCATCGCTCGTGGTTACGGTTATCTCCACATCTATCACGGTTATGTCCCTACTGGGACATAAAATGTTGCTATGGCAATCATTAGCAAGTTTATTGATACCTTCTATTTGTTTATGGCGTAATATATCCGTATCTGCATAGTTCAGAGTCTTCTTATTTTACAGCATCTATGGTAATCTATTAAGCATCAATGGTGCATCATAACATGTTAAACATTGCCATGTATTTAAATCACAACAGCATTACTGTGTACATTGTGCATTCATCGTGTTGCTCAAAAATAAGTAATCCGTCATTTATAAAGGTTGGGTTTTTCGTATCTCTTAAGGGGTAAGAACACAGTGTCTACAGTGTGCTGCGCTGTGCTTGCATCCCTTGACAGTGAGTTCACAGAAGAGATCAACAGAGATCAGCAGGCCGATGCTATTAGCTGATGCTAATCACAGGTACACCCGCATCCGTGTACATGGGCAGGTGTGTAAACAGCAGTTGAAGTAAACGTCAAAAGTTTGCCGTGTGTGTTTTTATCGATAGTTCATACATGCTGCTGTCGAGTAGTCCCGTGTTATCTTTACAGTTGCTTGAATCTATGATAGTGTTTTCTACAACAGCCTGCGTCAGCACATTCTTTTAATAAGTAATCACTCTTTACACAGCCAAAAGGGCTCATTTAAAACATACGTTTTAAACTGGCCCTTTTTATTTTCTATTCACAAACAATTAGCATCAACAATAAAAATATTTTTTTCACTGAATATTCTTATATCGGTATTGATATCTTGAATTAGATATTGATCAAACTCTATAAACTAGTTTATGGTTTAACTGTCTCCTTTAAAAGTACAACTATATGTGAAATATATTGTCTATCTTCTGCTACAGCAGGCTATATGTTGCGTCTACTATATTGGACTTTCATGAAGGACTCTCAACATCATTGTCGAAGGGCCCACCTAAAGAGCAGGGACCCAGCCCCATCACCACCCTGTTGCTCTTGCAGAACGATGACCAATTTTCTGCCATTATTCTAATAGTCGGAAATCAGAGCTGCGGTGATTGCGCCTCATTTCCCTGCGACGCACTTTCCAACAGGTAAACAGCGATTATAGGTCAGGGCGTGTTGGAAGGGTTTGTAGAGGATCAGAGGGGATTAGGTTCCCTGAACAGTCACCTGCCGTCTGAAGCTTCGAGGAATTAGGACCAACAAAAAAAATAAAAAAAAGCACACACACACACACACACACAAACACAAAACCAGAAGAGCCACACCTCGCGTAGGCTATCATGTCATTTACCGAAACTCCACACACAGATCCGACAGTGTGCTTCGATAATAAAACTTTTACAACAGGTCTCACAGTTCAGCAAAGACAGCAGCCAGAGCGGGGACAGAGAGACGTGACAGGGAAACATGAAGCCCAGTCCGGACACGGGCGGCGCGGTAGGAAGCGCTTCCCCACATTCAGGGCGCACAGCGCAGGGAGAGAAGGGGAAGCTTGGAGAGGCTTTTTTTTTTTTTTTTTGGATTATTATTTATTTATTTTAAAACACAGCTCGGGGTCGGTCTTACCTTGGGCTGCGAGGAGGATCGCTGCTGCCACCAGCCAAGTGTTTCTCACCGGAGAGACCGGGCAGCGTGCGGCGTAATCTCTCGCCATTCTTCTAAATATCCACAACAGCGCTGTGTGTTGGGGGGGGGGGGCGCAACCCGGGCTCCGAATAATTCCTTCTCCGATGAGCCGAGAAGTTCAGACCGCCTGGGTTGAAATCAGCCAAGTTGCGGCTTCTCTTCCCCTCCTGTCTCTGAGTGTCTGTTCCCCCTCTTCAGCCTGGACCCGTCTTTTAGTTTCTCTCTCTCTCTCTTTGGATCTGTTTCTGACCGGAAGAAGGGACTGGCCGCAGTGCGCACAGGTAGCTATAGGCTATAGCCCGCAGGCGGGTTGTGTGTGTGTGTGTGTGTGTGTGTGTGTGTGAGATGGTGCGTCTTGGCCACGGCGAGACTGGAGCTGAAATGGAAACAAAGTGTGGGAGTGTGTGAGCGTCGGAGGAGCTCCGTGTGTGACTGATGCAGGAGAGCTGAGCGGGGCATATCAGTGATGTCAGCAGAGCGTCACCAAGAGGACTTCAGCCGTAATACTGAACCATCAGCTCCAGCAGCACAGCCCGACCGTGGCCCAGTGAAAATAGGGTTACAAACACAAACCTGCCAGCCTGCAGCTGGAGATGTGTTCTGTGGGCACCTTCCGCTCGTTTGTGTATTCCTGTATGTGTATTTAAAGAAAATATAGCCTACAACACTGGCTGCATTAGTTTTCATCGATCACCGATAATAATCGGTTATTTCCGTTGATCAACATTATTTAATGATATAGTGCTGCCAATGAAAAACAATGATGAAGTGTAACTAGGCTATATACATTTATTCAAGTTGAATATTTATTTGATCTTGAGCTTCTACAGCACTTTTGAGAGGCACAAATTGCACATGTCACTTCAGTAGTTACTGGTTATTTAGCAGATTTCACACACACACACACACACACACACACACACACACACACACACACACACACACACACACACAATATATATATGATGAGTATATAAAACAGTGGTGAGACCCAAGTGACAGAGAGACGGAGGAGAGCAGGGAAAGGAAATGCAGCGGAACGTGTTTTAAATAGCGTTTAAAAAAAAATAATTAATAATGCAATGTGCAGCGGCCGGTGTTGATAGTGTGGCGCACCGCCACACATTGGTCCATGTGTGGGAAACACTGTGGTAAATGTAAATGGACTGTATTCATATAACGCTATAACAGACTACTCAAAACACTTTTACATACAGTAGTACAGGAACCATTCACACACATTCATACACTGTGGCCGAGGCTGCTACACAAGGGGCCACCTGCTCATCAGATTAAGATTTACACATTTACATTCCGATGGCGCAGCATCGGGCGCAACTCGTGGTTCAGTGTCTTGCCCAAGGACCCTTCGACATGGGACTGCCAGGGATCAAACCACCAACCTTCCAATTGGTAGGCGCCCGTTCTACTACCTAAGCCACAGCCAGTATAGCTTAATCTGTAATAATATCTCACTACTTTTAGTTTTATTAATAATTGGAATCTGCAAAGTAACTCAAGCTGTCGGATAAATGTGGAGTAGAAGTATAAAGTAGCTGGAATTATTCCAGTAAACTACCTCCAATATATAGCTACTAAGCTACCCACCAGCTACAACATTAAAATGCTGCTCAGACATTAATGCAAATCTAATTAAATATGATGATGCATACTAATAATAAAAGAAGTAGAAACCTGTCCTTAGGGTTCAGTGTGTCCCTGTGTACAGAGGCCATACCAAACATCACATATGCGGTGTCTTAATGGGCTTTAATGCAAATATAAAAGATAATAATTAAATATTATGATGCATACTAATCACAGGGGAAACACTCAAGGGACCATTTACTCTGAACATGGGACTTTACTTGAAATTAATAAAGTAGCCTATGCTACTTGATTAAACATCTGAATATTTCTTGCACCAATGATTACCAGTTGCAACGCATAACCATTAATCACTCAGTCAAAACTACAGCTACATCATTTCAATTATTGGGAATTGTTGCAATCAAAACCAAAAGCAAAGTAATATCTTTAAAAATAACTTACTTTGTCTGACCAGTAGCCAAATAATTATATATATATATAAAGAAATTCAGAGAAATGCTGCGACAGCCAATCTTAACTGAAACTTGTAATCATTTGTCAAAAGATCAAGGGAATATGTCAGAACGCACATCCCATATGCAGTGTCTCAGTGGGCTTTACAGGCACTTAACATCAATGGCTCCCCAGCCTAAGCTTTCTAAGAAAAGACATTTAGCTCATTAGGAAGGGAGGGGCTTGGGATGGAAGAAACCTTGGGAGAGGCAATTCAAAGAGATATACTCCTTCTGTGGTTGGAAAAAGACAATTATCCTCCTGAAAAATAGGCTAACTGACTAAAAATGACAGTTAGAAATTTAAAATGCAAGTTTAATGAACTAATACCAAGATATGGCAGATGGTGCAACAATTATTCTCTATTTATTATGAATTTAGGCAACGTATAAAGTGTAACCTTCAGAAGGATATCATAAAATAATACAAGAAAACTACAAATCCCTGCAGAAACATAAGGACATACAGACCATGAACAAAGTCACCATCAAGAATCATGAAAACAGTGAAGTCAAACCCAATTTAACACGTTTTCTAATCCAGATTTCTATTGATGAAAACAATATAATTTGCTAATGTTTAATTAGTTTTGAAAATGTACCACGGTTAATGGTACATTTTGTAAATATATTCAAAATCAGTATGTAGAGCAGCAATGTCACCTCCTACTATAACAGAAGCTGTGTAAACAACTCAAATCTGTGTATTTATTAAGATTTTTCAATATATTTTAATCCGCATCCCAATTTACCTGTGTGCTAATGTATTTTATCTATTACACCAAAACACAAAAGTACTACTTGCACAAGAAATTGCACAAATAAATTCAGCTTTGCAGCACACAAGTAAATGCCTTCAGGGACCAGGGGGTTTAAGTCTCCCTAGATAGATGCTGTCATTTTACTTTGTTGTCCCATCCACAGAACCAGGGATGCTGTTTTTAAAGGCAGACATGTTTCAAATATGGATAAGTTGGAGGGAAATAAACAGACTGCTACACAGAGGACAGTCTCCCGTCTGTTTAGGACGATAAGAGAGCATCTTTGAAGTCAACTGCAGCAGAGTTTAAGTTACTGTGGAAACAGTACTTTGTTCACGCAAAACACATTTTAAAAGGCAAGGCTCAATTAACTTTGTGTCTGACTCATAACACCAAAACTGGAAAATGGTGAATGCTATCTATAGGACAAACAATTTCATCCTCATCACTGCTACAGTATTGTGTCCATAGTTCTGTTTATTCTGGTATTGTTTTACCACCATGATCCAATATGGTTTTTATAATATAATTCATAGTAAATAAGAGATCATAGTTTGCACTGAGCTACTACTATACTGTAAACAGATAACTGCATGTCAATCACTGCTCATGCACACGCATTCATTCTCCCTTGTAGGCCTTAACAATCCTACCTACGGCACCTTCAAAGCGCATTTGCTGTTACAATGGTTCCCGCAAGTGTTGTCAAATCAATTGGGACGAATATCTTAAGGATTACAACTTTAAGTAACTGGTCTAGTCAGAGAAACCAAGTTACACAGGTGATCTGAAAACATGCACATGCAGCGGTGACCGGCTGTAAATCCACGTGTACATGCATCAGGTCAGTGAGCAGTGATTTTTCTGTTACAGCGATGCGTCTAAAGTCTTTTACCAAGCACATGCACGCCAATTAGTGACCTAGTTACACGTATACACAGCCATAAAAATTAGTATTCTCCAAGAGAAATGTAACAGGGGAAATTAAGGTTTCTCTGAACCCCGACCACACATATCCCAAAACATGGGCAAATAAATGTAAAACAATCTATTCCATTAGAAATGTTCTTTTGTTGTGATGTACATGAGCCAACCGTTTGTCAGGGATCAGTGTGTCAAGAAGACTTTGTAGACAAGCAGAGCCGGGGTTGAAACCAGCTCTACCGAGCAACAGCCTCCTTCAAGAGGATCACCAAACGGAAGATAAAAGACCAATCTTTCAAACGCTGATAAACTCTAAGACATCACACTCTGCCAGTGGTGGAAATGTAGTTACACTCTTGCGTCAGAAAATTACATAAATCATGTTCAAACAAATATATCTATGATATCAACATGATAAAAGATCCTGTGCCGCATCTTACAGTGACTGTGATGCAACACTGCTTCCCCTCTAACACGATGCAGGACCAACAAACCCTCTTATTCCAAACCCAGCAATCACTGTCACAGCAAAAACATCTCTTTATCTCCCAGGCAAAGTAACCAAAAGCCTACTCCAGTCGTAAAAGTTACAGCGTAATGCTCTCACTGCTCAAGGACCATGATGTGTTCTTTGAGGCAACCACCTATTTTATTCTGGGAAATGGATTTAAGCAGCCTCACTCCTCCCTCCTCCTTTACTATTCATTTTACTGAGAAATAACACACAGCTGCCCTCTGGAAAGCTTGCCTGCCTGCCTCTGAAACCTTCCCCATGATGCTTTCACCATTTTGCTGGGTGGCGGACCCAGCCACCCACCTCTCCATTATCACCTCATTAGCGGGCTGTAAACTGGCCCACCCTCCATTTTGGCTCCAGACTCAATCAGTCCATTAATCACCCAGGGCAGGGAAACCTTCTGTCCTCTGAAGGCTCACGATGTATTCTGCTGGCCCCTGTTGTGTGTGTGTGTGTGTGTGTGTGTGTGTGTGTGTGTGTGTGTGTGTGTGAGAGTGAGTGTATGGGCATGCTGCTGCATACAAATGATCTAGCTATATCCTGCCATCTGTTGACTGTTAGAAGTAACTGTCTCTACATTGACACACACAAGTTCATGATGCTTTCTGTCTGTCTGTTCTTCATCTGTATCCAAAATACAACGTAATTCAAGGTTTATCTTACGGTGGCCCTGAAGTGCAAATCACAAGAGCAAATAGAAAAACGCAACAGAAAATCATAAAACACAACGGCAAATAGGAAAACATGACAGCAAATATGAAAACAAGACAGCAAATAAGAAAACACTTCAACAAATCATAAAACACAACGGCAAATAGGAAAACAAAACATTGTTGTGTTTTATGATTTGCCGTTGTGTTTTCCTATTTGCCATTTTGTTTTCCTATTTGCCGTTGTGTTTTATGATTTGTTGAAATGTTTTCCTATTTGCCGTTGTGTTTTATGATTTGCTGTTGCGTTTTTCTATTTGCTGTTGTGATTTGCACTTCAGGGCCACCGTATTATCTCAGTAAAAGAACAGATGGAACTAAGTATGCAATCATAACCATAAAGTCCTCATAATTAAACAACAAAGTAGGGTGTCCGTGCTTTTCCGAAATCAAATAAGGGTTTTCTCATCCGCTACCAATATTGTGGAGGTGTTATTAATTCCAAGGCAACTTCAAAGTACTTTGTAGATCATCTTCATGCTCCTTCAAAACGTCTAATGTTGGTGGGAGAAAGGATGCAACACCTTTCGAACACCTTTCTTAGCAGTATATCGATGTCACACTACTCCTTTGATACTGAACGTCCTAAAGAGGTTGCATGTCAGAAAATCATAAAAGTGGGTCATTTTAAGGTTTTGGAAGTTGGAACAACCATTTCTGCTGTCGGTAGAACCAGATCTGGACTGAAATGTCGACAACTATTGAATGGATTGCCATGACATTCTGGACATGCATGTTCCCCTCGGGATGAATTTGATTTATTAACATTCTTAATAAATACTAAATACTAACTACTTGCAGAATTAATGACTTCCCATCAGCCTCAGTTGTGTTGTGCAACATAGGCCGTAAAACGCAGTTCTGTATGTAGTAATATGCGGTATGAAACTGGTAACTTGCATATTCTAAGCCAGGCTTAGCCGGTTTTGGAAAGCAGAAGTAAACACTGACACCGGGGTGATGCCGTCATCCATTTCAACAGTGACGAGTTGTTGTGACAGTTCCAGCGCTTTGCATTGTGGGACACAGTAACTGAGGTAGACTGGTTCGATGCATACTGGAGATTTTTTTCAATACTACGTTTGGCCAAATCAGTATGTACTACTAGTCTAGTATGTGGTTTCTAATACGGTCAGTGTAAACATTATACCTGCTAAACAGCATGTTAGCGTTGGCATTGTGTTAGCATGGCAACGTTAGCATTTAGCTCAAAGCATCACTGTTCACCCTCGTAGAGCTGCTAACATGTTTGAACTCTTGTTCTGGTAAAGGCGGTCTCAATCACACCTGTAGTCTGATTTCTTTGGTCACGTTTGAGTAAAAATTACAAGTGAACTAATGCTTGGGAACAAAAAGCTCAATGGTGTTTTTTGCCTACAACGGTGCCTTGCAGGCAGCTAACCCTAACCTTAACCCTAAACATAACCATCTCTGCGCTGCCTGGAAGATGCCGTTGGGGGTAAAAAACACCAAACACCGAACAAAAATCATGTGGATTTGAAACAATTTGTTTATCGGACAGGTCTGACATCACATGAGAGCTAAATGTTTCTATATGTGAGGTGGAATCAGGATAAATCGGATTCCTGCCCTGTGACTTAACTGCCCTGGGACTTAACTAAGCATGATGGCCCAACAAAATACCAACAGAAATCATGTGATCATCATTCAGGGTCTGGCCCGTCTTGTTATGCACCATTTGGTGAAGCATGACAAACTGCTGGTTATTGGATATCAATATCGGTCTCTTATACCCATTAACTCTTGCATCTTTAATGTTTCGTGTGGCCGGCCGGCATTATGCTCTCATTCCTACTGTAACAACATCGTAGTTTGAAGGCTGAGAATTAGATTTGTTAGTTATTTAATTACCAAATTAAGATTGCCTGAGTTGTTCAGTATTACCAATATCAGGCTTTTATGTAACTTAGGAAAACTGGTTCATTTATCCAGTGGCTGACAAAAGTTGGTTTAATCAGATATTCAGATTAGGCCAGTTATACAGCAACTCACTGACATTATTATTATATGTTGTGCTCAACCTTTAAAAAAAAAACACTTTATATTTTTAAAACCATCACATGGCTGACAGATAATCTCTTTTGGCAACGAAATGCAAGAAGGCCACATAAATGCAATTTGGGGGGAATTTGTGTGACATACATAATGAGTAAGCCTTGGCTCCAGGCCTGTTTAGCCCTTTAGAGGAAACTGAGTAAATTAATTTCTGCTGCTGTAATGATGTTGTAAACAAAAACCACTTTATATCTCTTCATACACTGAGTACTGTATATGTAGAGGAATTCATTTTGGTCATGTTGATGCAGAGATTCACCCTGGACTGGTTATTTAAACATAACTACAGCACTGGTGTACCAATAGCTACAGTATACTGACCAAAACAAACATCACTGACACACTGTACAAGATCTAGCCATCTACTAGGAAAGCAAGCAGAGGAAAATGTTATTTTCCTTTACGTTTCCCTTAAAATCTCATGCCAGCAGCTTTGAAAAGGCTTTAAATAATTCTGCCAATAATTCATATCTTGCCACTTTGTGCTTCCTCGCTCCCAGGGGCTGCATTAGTTTAAAACCAGCGGGTCACAACCTTGGTTGCAAAATGAGTGACACCATAGAAAAGAATGAAAAGCATACTTCTGCAATTCAAAATGATATTTCCTTTTTCTTTCATCTGAAATCTTTTTACCTCTTCCGTCCTCTGAAATGTATTTAAATGACACAATCATTGAAGGGATTTTCACTCTTTGGTTGAACTGCAAACAACTCATATGAGAGGCTTAATAGTTCATTTTTTTTTAAGAGCTTAAGAGCTCAAATATTTGAAACCACTGGTTTAAACATTGGAGAAGTGGGTATCTGACTGGAGATTTCACTAGAAGTAAAGAAGTCATTCTTTTCTCCCATCATGAATTACTTCCGATAAGCCTTGCGCAAAGTGGCGAACTTCTCAGTCATATTGTACTGCAGCTGCACTGAAGGTGCGAGTACCTTTTACTGTACGTCTTTCAAGAAATACAACTGTTGCGTCAGCTGTCCACTGGCTGTAGATGTTTGTTTACGGAGTCACGTCCTCACAAATCATCGGCTCATGTGTCTCTCTATATTCATGCTTTTGCCTTTTATACAGATTGGACTGGGCCGTCCTTCTGGCCTTGGCTCTTTAATCACTTCTCCCTTTCCACCATCCATCCCTCCAACCCTCCATCTATCCCTTGGTTTGATCTCTGCCTCCATCCCTCTTGCCTCTATGTCCCTCCCTCCGTCACCGCACAGAGCAATATAAATCAACCTGCACCTCAGCGACAGCCAGCCAGTCCGAACACCTACCGAGTTATTTACTTCAGTGTGCCTCTGATCCACAGTTGGATCCAAACAAACCATCATTAGCACTAACACACTCATCTCTCCGTATTCACACACATCTCTGCACAGAACACACGCAATCTGTTTAGCTGCATTAGAAGAGCTGGAAGCAGATCTGTGAAAGCTCTCTCCCTTATTATTTTCTCAACAACAAGCCCATGAATTTTATATGCAGCACTCCCATTGCTCTCTTATCGTCGCCTCATTCTTGAAGCTATAAGCCAAAAAGGATCACACACACACACACACACACACACACACACACGTGTTTTTATAGTGTTCTAGAAGGTGATGGGGGGAGGGGAGGAGGGGTACGGATGGATAAGGGCATGGTCCTTTAAAATGAAAGCATTGAGGGCCGCTTGGTAGATAATCTTTAATTTTCTAAACACAGTGGAACAGAGGGCAAGAGGTGTCTGTCAATCACTGTAAGGAGTCCCCACTGAGGTAACCAAGGTTATAGGTTTGTGAAGGGAGGGGGCAGTTACATGAGTGGGGTCAATGGACATCAATACACTTTGAGAGAGGACTTCTTTCTCAGAGGAATGACTTAAGTCTTTTAGGGGTAAAGAAAGAGAAAAGGGCATCATACCATGCATAAGGTTGGAGTGACGTTATAACAAAGCAGGTCTATATTAGAGCTAATGAGAGGGGCGCTTGTGATGCCCACAACACTTGGGTCTCTAAACTTGCCATCTGGTGTGACATGAAATAAAATAAAAAAATAAATTAAAAAAAGCAGTCCCATTAGGGGACAAACAACAATTTAAAATGGACAATTTGGCATTACAGGCATGTAAAAAGAAAGGCATTCGACCAGACACTAAATATTCTCTAAAATTCAGGTAGCTGATCAATCATATTTTCTGCCAATTTATTTCCACCCAAATGTTCAGCACACTGCCAAGTGTTGTGGAATTTCCAGCTTATGAACTCATTAGGGGTGGTACGGTTCATGAAAAAACATCCGAACCGCTCGGTTCGCTAGTCTCGGTTCGGCGCGTGTGTGCGTCGCACGGTTCGTCATTACACTGTTAACGTGCACTAACCTCTTACTGCCGTAGTGCCCACTTTCGACACCTATGTTAAAACACTTACTGGAGATGACGAGCGGGATGAGCGTGACGAACGCAACACATGGCAGCTGACTGGACGAACGCGTCATGTGGGTCTTGCTGCTCCCGAAATTTCAAAACAGACCGTCATGGCGGCTCGTTCAGAATACGATATCGTATTTTACGAAAATAGTTCACCGAAACACGTTTCTGAAAACATTTTAAGCGAGAAATAGGCCATGCAGTTACTGAATCTGTCAGCATTTCAGATCGACAAAGGTCAGTTTAAAAGATTTTCGTCAGATTTTGAGAGACACCGAGCCGACCGCTCCTCAAGTGGAGTGGGGTGCTGCTGCAGGTCACGTCACGTCACGTCACCTGCAGAAATGTCAGGTGGGAGAGAGGCTGCCCGGAGTTGGAGGATGCGCCAGCGTCGTTTATAGTCTGGTGTGTGGGAACATTTTGGATTTCATGTTACCTATGATGAAATAAAACAATATAGAACTGCCACTGTGAGCATGTATTGTGCAATATGCATTCAATATGCTAATTTTAGCTATATATCATATGCTGAAGTATATTCTGGAGTGTTAAAGATTAAAAGAAAAAATAACAAGAACCGTACAGAACCGAAAACCATGACCCTAAAACCGTGATACGAAACGAACCGAACCGTGGGTTTTGTGAACCGTACCACCCCTAGAACTCATAGTGCATTCCATTTGTAATCCGAAGTCAGATTCAAAGTTGGAAAACACACCCCCCTGACCTCGGATTTCCGAGCTTGGAACGTGGCAACCTCAGAGTACCCCGAGCTCAAAATCCAACTTGAATGCCGCGTGCATCAACAGTTGGGAAAGCTGTGATAACCTGCAGTTATAAGCACTTCTATCTCATTTGTGTCTCACTAAATCAGTTGTACACACAGTCCTGTCCAACTTCTATCTGTGGTAGGGATGTCACAATACCAAAAAGCTAGTATACTGTACGATACCAACAAAAGTACACAATATTCAGTACTAAAGTCGATACCACGGTGTGTGTAAAAAAAGAACAAAATAATAATACTTAATTAATTAATTAAATTAATTAATTAAATGTAGTTTATTTAAACAGGGACAGATACAAAAAAACAGATTATTACAGAAATAACAATCCGATGCCTGTATCACAGTGTTTAAACATGAATCCTTTATTTAAACATTTATTTCTATTTGGGTGGGGGGTGTCATGTCACTCTTCTTTCAGCGTTTTCTTTTAGTTTCAACTTTCTGTTATGGTGTGGAGTGGAGGGGGCAAGGCAAGGCAATTTTATTTGTATAGCACAGTTCAGCAGCAATGCAATTCAAAGTGCTTTACACAAGACATAAAAACACAGTCAGAAATTCATACAAATTGGTAACAGATAAAAAGCAGTTAATACGAAGAAAAAAAAAATTAATTAAGAAAAGGCAAAGTTAAAAAGAAAGGTCTTTAGCCTTGATTTAAAAGAGCTGAGATTAGGTGCCGACCTACAGTTTAGCGGTAGTTTGTTCCACATGTACGGACCATAGAAGCTGAACGCAGCTTCCCCCTTTTTTGTTCCGACTCTGGGGATGGCAAGCAGATCTGTCCCTGATGATCTCAAAGATCTCTGCGGCTCATAGTGTAGTAGCAGATTCGAAAGGTAAATTGGTCCTAAACCGTTTAGTGACTTATAAACTAACATGAGTATTTTGAAATCTATTCTTTGGTGCGCAGGAAGCCAGTGTAAGGACTTCAGAACTTGAGTGATGTCATCTATTTTCTTGGTGTTGATAAGGACTCGTGCAGCAGCGTTTTGAATCAGCTGTAGCTGTTTAATAGACTTTTTCGGAATACCAGTAAAGACACCATTGCAGTAGTCAAGTCTACTGAAGATAAAAGCATGGGGAAAGGAGAGCGGGATTTACAAAAAACGTCTTCTGGTCCCCACAGCCCGTTGCTTTGAAGCCCGGCATCACCACACAGCCAGCGTACGGTACCGTCTTTCATAAGTTCACCCGGAACTCCCAGACAGCAAGCATGTTTACAGTAGATACGTCTGTTTCTCTCTGCTGTTGTTGTTTGAACTGGGCTGGTTAATGTTAACTGATGTTATAGAGACGCGAGAGAAATAGACTTACTTGCGGTTTGAGAGTTCCAGGTGAAGTCGGGAAAGCCGCCGCCGTAGCTGTACGGTAAAGCCAGAAGCTGAATGCGGTCAAGCCGTACAGGGAGATGAGGGACTATTCGCTGTTTTTCTGTGCTGGTCGGTGTTCTTCTTCAGCATTTAGTGGCAGTCTAGAACATTTACTGCCCCCGTCAGGTCCGGAAGGACTGCATCCACCAGTACTGTACAGTCGTATGGTACTGTGGAAAAATGAGTAGTAATTTTGGTACCAAAGTACCAGTTCTCGTGACATCCCTAATCTGTGTACATGTTGTTATGGGGTTTGTATGCGTACAAAAAAAAACAGCATAATCCGTTGTTATCAACTGGTATTGCTAAGAAGAGCTGACCTGGCTAGAGCTAACCCCACAATGAAAAATCAGAGTTGTAAATGGAACGCATTTAACTCAGGTGTGACATCATTCCCTGCTTTGGCTTCCGAGTTTCGAGGTAAAAGGAAAGCACTATATCATGCTATGTGGGTAGAGACAATGGTACCCAGGTGTCATTCAGGTTAGTGTCCAACATAACCTCATGGCCTCTCCAGACAGATGAATGCTTCCACTTTTTGCCTCCATAGATGACAGGAGACATAGCGGCTTTATGATAACACAGTGCTGCTCACCCTGCCGAGGCCATAGAGAACGTAAACACAACACATTTTGTCTGAGCTGAGGTATTTGGGCGCCCGTAATATCTTCGTTTACTTTGAAGGTTCAGCTAAACCAAACGCCTCCAGCATGAGTTAAAATTTTAAATACACCTTCAGGAAGAAAAGGAACTTCAGGAGTTGGGATGTCACTTCACTGTACTGTGTCATCCTAAATTCTCCTCAATTGGGAATTCATGAAATGCTCCTCGTCTCCAATGGTCTCCAGTTTGTCATATTCAAATATATTGAGTCAAAAAAATACTGTAATCAGGGCATTACCAAAGCCATTAGGATTCACCCTGTGGGTACCATTAATGTTTGTATCATGGAAATCAATCCAATTGTTGAGATATTTCAATCTGGCCCACTGAACTGACCAACAGACAAACATTGCCATTGCTTTAGCCACGCCACTAGTGTGGCTAAAATACTGAAGACATGAGCTTGGTTTCCTCCGTGGTAGTTAAGCACAGCACATCACTGCCCCACGCCCACCATGCACATCCCTAAAACCAGCCTGAAACACAGCGGGAGTTTGGCCCTATAGTTCTATCTCAGCAGTTTCTCAGTTCCAAAAAAACAAACCAAACATATCGATCACAGCTCTCCAAACAGCTTGTATAGCATGTTCCCAGTGCTCTGTTGCCATGTTGTAGCTATAGGTAGCACACAGGCTTCTGACTTCCACTGGAGAAATGTGGAGCAACTTGATTGACATGTCTGTGTTTTCTGGAGCTGTATAAAAGGTGAAGGTACCAACTCCAGTAGCTTGGCAGCAGGCTGACATGGAGCTATGGAGGCTTACAACTGTGCGTTTCGATGATCCTTCAAACTTCAGGGGTTGTTTTAAGTCACACACGTGGGTGGACAATGTAGGACTGCACTTTCCCTTTGAGGAAATTCCTATTTGATCATTGTTGAGTCGTCTCAGTTTGCCGGGTCAGCATGGCAGATGGTATGTTTCAAATCCACAGACCTGAGTAAGAGCAATGTGCTGTGCCAAGTTTTTGTGGTAGTTTTTGTAGCATTTTTTTTGCAGGGAGTTGATCGCTTTCATGTTGCCTGGCTTCATGCTGCCTTCAAGTCATCCTGGTAAGCTCCTAGTGGAGACTTCTGAAGTGGTAAATACGACGTGTCACGCATTCAAGTGCATTTAGTCGGTAGGACAGCCTGCCGAGCAACATTAGTAAACTGTATCCTTGGAGTCTCTTATCAACAGCAAGAGGCTGATGTCTAAGCCCCGCAATGTGACAAGTGATGAGTTAAGTAAAATTTAAATATATCAATCCATAATATATAGAGGCTGCGTATGTGTATATATATTTTTTTTAATGGTCTTACAAAGTGGCATCCTCCAGGGCCCAAAACTGCTGTTCATCGAGTGGCCACTTTTGAGGCTGGCTCCCAAAGGGAGTCAATGCCCTTAGACCCCCATGTTAAAAGTTTACAGCAGAATTTAACATGTTTACAGCCTGGTACAAAAAGCCAAGTTCCTCATTTATGACAACTTGGAGGGGGTTTAAATTATATTCAAGGTTCAAGTTATAACTAAGAGCCACTTTCCACTTTGAGTATCAGGTGGGCTGTGGGTCTCAGCCAATAACAACTAATGGGAAAATTATGCTTTCGCTTGTGTTGTTCAAGAGAGCATCGACAAAGGACGTATTCCGTCGTTTTATCTGTGCGTTAGATGTAATTTTTCATCTTAAAGTGTGCTCTACCAAACAGTGGAGAAAACCATGAAAGATTCATGAGAATGTGAGATCAGTGTGTGATCCAGTCTGTATAAAATTATATTTGGAAATAACTCTTCTGGTTCCTTTTTAAACCAGTTTGAGCGATAGCTGCATTCTCCTTCAAAGCGCCACAGTGTCAGAAAAGCTGCTACTTTGGCATCCAAGGGACACAATAATGGACTTTCAAATACCTTCCTGCAGTGGCCACATCCTTCTGTTTCGGTTAATGAATACAGTGACCCATCAACCATGTCTATCAGCACAGAGTGAGGAGAGACGGTTTTGTCCCGTTCATGATTAAGAGGAGAAATGGAAGATCTGAATGTGGAGAGGAAACGAAAATGTGAAAACTCAATTATCTAAAAAGGAAAGTGGGCTCAGCTCTGAGGTAAGGAGAAACCTGTCGGAGGTTTTTGAAGGAGTCTCAGTGGGTGAGACGACTCACTTATAAAAAACTTTTTCCACTCACAAAAAAAATAAAATAAAAAAAATCATCAGAAATGGGCAAGTGCTTACTTTTCCCTGCAAGGCTTTTCTGTTTATTAAAAGTTGCACCCCTGCAGCAGTGGGTTGAGCACAAACTTTCCATCACTCAGTGAACAACACTGTGCAAGGAAACTCGACAGCAGAGAGAGAATATATTGCAGGGGTCTGAAACAAACAGGAACGTGTACAGTATGTGTGTTCATTAAGGTTGCAATAACTGGGTTTAATGCCTACGTATCTCTCAAATGATCTTTTATAGGATACGTTGCCAAGCAAGATCCCTGTCACTCACAAGATATCTCCGTCGTCTGAGTAAAGCCACGTTAGATTGAACAAGATGAAGACTGTTGCTGCCATCAGTCAAGGCCAGACTCATCGCGGCCCAGCATCTCGCCCGCTGGGATGAGGGTTAAAAGGAAACCCGTTCTAAAATTATGTTTTACCTCGGCTTCGGGGTAGGGTCAAGCTGCTTAGATTAGGGTGAATGTGTGCAGCTTGTGTGTGTGTGTGTGTGTGTGTGTGTGTGAAGGAGGGGGGGAATGAGTGAGCAAGGCACCAGAAACAAGTGATTACCTACCTCCAGGCCCTGTTGTAAAATGTCACTCGCAAGAGAAATGGGTCTGTGTTGGGTGACCTGTAAACTCTGACATCATATGCTGTCGGAGGTGGTTGGGCAATGTTTATTTTTTTTTTTATGTCTTTAGTTGTTCCCCCTGCGAACCCTCCTGTGCCTTGGGTCTTGCTCTAGCCTCAAAAACTAAAAGACAAGCCGTTACGTCTGCCTCTATTACACACACTCGACCTAAACTTCACTTTTTATTTCACAGTTTAAACATGTAGTTAATAATAAACTAACTGCTGTCTTAAGAGCTTCATAATAAATGCAGTGTAAGACATAAGAGCAGAAGACACCTTCATTCCTGAAGCACTAGCATTGTTACAAATTGACAGAATACTTAAAGCTATGGTGCATAGTTTCTGTCGCCCCCATGAGGAATTCTAAGTAATGACCAGGGGCGTAGCTCAAAATTCTGGGCCCTGTAGAAAGGCATTTTCTATGGGTCCTTCCCCGCATCCACAGCTATTCATTCTAGCATCTTTTTGGGCCCTCCTCACATTAGGGCCCTGGGTGCTCAGTCCCCTTTTCCCCCCCAGTCCGATGCCCCTGGTAATGACAACAACACTGTCGGTGCGTCCACATGATACAAGCCTTCCTTCCCTTCTTTTTTGTTTATATAAATTGGACAAGAAACTTCTGTAGTGCGAGTTCTTGGAAGTCCAAAAGTAAGAGCTTCCCCGTGGCCAAATGCATATCACACTTAACAAAAAAATCTAAGTATCCATAGGAAAACATAAAAGTTTGATTTTTGTTTCCTGAGCCCTACCCTGGGCTTTTAAAAGGAGGATATAGACCCCCTGTTATTAAAATTATGTCCTTTGATTATTTCCTAATCAGGCCAAAGTAATTAGAATAATATCTGACTGTGATTTTGAATTGGCAAAAGAAAAAAATCAGCCTTGTAAATATAGAATTAGCCACTCTGAAAATCACACAACCTCACTCTCATACGTAAACAGTTCATGATTGACCATATTAAAACATCTAATGTAGTGCCCTCTGTGATTAATTAGTGAATAAACTGATTTTAGCACACCGTTAAAACTGTTCAAGCACGGGGTCGGCGTCATCCTCTGATCTCAATACAGGGCTACCTGCTGCAACCTCTCGTTTATGCACTCCTCCTGCCTCAGCTTCCATCCGCCACCCCCTGTCCAAAAAGCCCAGTAAAACTACTCCAAACCAATACTACCACAAGGATATCTGCTTCGCCTGAGGCCTGTACTACGAAGCAAGATTTGGCGTTGACGAGGTAACTTCAGGTTCAACCCAGGGTTGTGTGTATCACGACGGTTCGGGAGCAGGTTATGTTGGAGATCAGAGATCAACCGGTGTTCAACATCCTTCTGACCAATCAATACTCGGATGATAATGGCGTCACCGTTCTTTGAAGATCAGGTGGAGCTCGGCGTGCGGCGAGAGAGAGGTGCGCTCATAAAAGTTAAAAACATTTAGAGACCGACAACCCCCTTAACATTCCCTGATGGGTATTTTTATGAAAGATATAGATTTTCAGCAATTAAGTATAGGCTATTAGTCGGCTTGTTGGGCCGTGTGTTGCCAATACGCACATCGGTTTGAATTATGTCTTTATATTTTTTATTTGCTCTCACGATCGCTTACCTCTGCCGGGTTTGCAACTGATAATATAATAATAAGCTAAAGCAACAACAGTTTATGGAAAGCACAAGTGTAATTATGGTGGGATCTTGTGCCTAACTGATGGGGAAGTAATATTGATAGGCTAAGCGTTGTGATTTACTCAAAAGAGTCTGCTTTTTTTGCCAGCTTTCTTTCCTGCATTTTGACTGTAAAACCGTGTCCGTGTTCTTCATATTTATGTAGAATTATAGTTTGCTCTACTTATGTAAAATATGCGGCTCTGGTAGATGTTTGCGATTGGTCGTGCTGTGCAAACACCGCCTCTTTTATGTGAACGCACACGTCGCGGGATTGGGAAACCCTGGGTTGACTGAACTAGTTGTTAACCACCCTCGTGACACAGCTTATGCGGGACCGCGGTAGTCGTTAGGTTAGGTGAAGCCGGGTAACTGAAATAAATCCAGGGCATGTTGATCTTGATTCGTAGTACAGACCTCTGCTCAGTTAATCTCCCCATCCCCAGCATTTCAGTTTTGGCCTGAGCAACACATGCATGTGATGTTTTTTTGGCTCTTTGACCCCAAACACAAAAGGGATCCAAACTTTCCTCCGGCTGCAGCTTTACTCTGTCAAAGCTCAAGTCTGTCCTGTTGGAGGTGAGCTGGAGCCTATCATGAATTTTAACTACTGTTCTTTCTTCTCACCTTTAGCTGGGATGACTCCTCTGTATGAGCAGTTACTACACTGTAGGAGCTTGTGCAAGGATTTTGTCACCATCTCCCCTTAGTAAACAAACTCCCAATACTCATTTTATATGGAGCTTGCATTTGAAAATCTGAAGACTGTGCTGGTTTAAAGTGTGTTTCACTGTAGCCTTAGAAATCCAGTAGCTTTTTATAATAATATTTTGTAGTAATGGCAGAGGTTGCCTCAGGCCAGCATGTAAAAGGGTTATCCATATCTGATTAATTCTTTCCTGTGGTATCTTATAGTTGACCAAGAATAAACCTCCAGCAGTTAACAGCTGATAGCTGGCTCCTGCTGGAAATCCTTTTAAAACTCTCTCTCTCTCAATAATTTTCCTTTGTTTTACTGTAATAGTGTGTTTTGTGTATATTCCAGCGAACATTATTTTCTTAAGTGGTACTGTCTCAAAAGGGGAAACAGGATGTTCCATTTGTCGACAATGACAGGGGGAGGGTATAGATTTTACTACCTTCTTATAATGTTATTTAAAATACAGTGATTGTGCTAGAGTAGCCTTGTCACTGTTGTTATTGTTTTCAACCCCAAAGAAAGTAGTAATGTTTCATGCACATTTATTTTCATTTAGATGTGTTGATAATTGTGATCGGTGAATAACCTGTGTATTGTGGTACGTGCGCATGAGCCCCTCTCTCAGTCTGTTTTGGAAACTGAGAGAGACAGGTGTGTTGACGGAGTATCCCGTGTATAAATGTAATTCCAGTGTTGATGTACTATGCTATGACTATGTTCTGGAGGAGTGATTAGGGACAGATGTAGGGCTGGATTCTGTATTGTAATGTGTTTCAAAGTTATTGCGAAAGTTTGTATTGCACGGTGTTCCTTTTAAGTGCCGCTGCTTTGCCTGCATGCTCAGAGTCGCGCTTCAGGACCCGCGGCATTATGGGAAATGTAGTTTTCCTGTGGAATTTGTATAGAACGAATGTGATGCGTATTTGTACGGTTAGTGTGTGTGCACATATAAGGTTTCTGTATTTACCTGTTGATCTATTACACATGAGGCAGGGTATGTTTATTTTGCATTTGTTTTACTTTATTATTTTATGTATCCCTCACAGTAGTCTGAGAAGAGGGTGTGTGGAACTGATGCAGTCCCTGTCACGTGTTGTGTCATTACAGGTATGGTTGTCAAAGAAAATAACCACTATACGATCATTTCAAATCAATAGGTTTTGTTACCTTTAGACTGTGTAAATGTTTTGTTATGCTCAGTCTGTTTTGGAAACTGAGAGAGACAGTAGTCTGAGAAGAGGGTGTGTGGAACTGATGCAGTCCCTGTCACATGTTGTGTCATTACAGACTCGATCAGTAAAGCAAAAGATCCAAAGAGAGAGCTGTGGTGTCGTGGTGATTTTGTGGTGTGTCCTGAATCCGCTACATTACCATATATATATCTACACTGTATCCCTCGAGCCTTGGTCGCAACACTTCCTTCCACTTGCACATCCTTACATCTCCCCGAGCGAACATTTCGATGGCGAACACATGTTGATGTAGAACAGATGTTTAAATATAGAATTTATGTTGAGACAATGTGTCTGAATGCGCTCACAGCTGCCACCCTACGTTGATCAGTGTGATCAGGAGCTTAAGATGTTCCTGATATCCAAGCAAAAACTATTCGCAAAGCTTCCTTTTACGGTTATTAAAAATCATGGTTTGCTGTTGTTTTAAAAACGCACATCAATAAAGCTTTCTGTATCACTATGGAAGTAAATTTGTGCCATCGGATTTTGAATTTTTAGCACAGAATTTTTTTACATTGAATTTTTTTAAACATTGAAAAAAATGTCATAGGCAAAAAAACAAAATTCAGTGCTAGAAATTCAATGGCTTTTAAAATCCAAAGCCTGATTTAGACGCAAAATAAAAGTCAGTGTTAAAAATTCGATGTAAAAAAATTCAGTGCTAAAAATTCGAATTCAAAATCCGATGGCACAGATGTACTTCCATAGTTCACCTTCATTCTCACAATGTAAACATTTAAAATCGGACTGTAAAACTATGCAAATTGCAAAAAATAAGTATTGGTGTAGTGATGGACTTGCTTTACTGTATGTAGTAAGATATGTGGTGGGTTGGCTGCGTTGCCTTTTACAAACGCACTTGTTTGAAAACTAAAGGTGATCGTTCCTTAGCAGTGGTAGCTCTGACTGTGGAACGCCCTTCCTGTTACCTTACGTTCTGCAGTCTCTGTTGACGTTTTTAGAAAGCAGCTGAAGACACACTTGTTTCAACTCGCTTTTGTCTCAGGTTTGTAATTTGGGGTTTTTAGTCTTTTAATCTTCATTGGTATTGCATTTGTTTTTTGCTTGTTTATTTTCTGTTTTGGATCCTACTGTATTTTAACAAATGTCTATTGTGTGACGCACTTTGTGACTGTAAAATGTGCTAATAAATTATTATTATTACTATTACACTTTAATAGGAACGAACAAACCTGAGAAATACTGCAAAACTGATTTAATAATATGAATCATTGTGGTGCATATACTATATACAAGCTATCAAAATCAACAGGAAGTGTTGTTTTCTTAAATAAATACAAATTCAAAGCTTATATTAGGTCTCTACAAAAGAAAAAAAAACATTTTGCAACTTTTACCACATTATCTACCTCGTCCTCATTTCCCAAACTTGCCCTTTAGAGGTGGTTTCCAGCCAGGGGTCAGAACCCACTGAGGTGGTCACCAGGATAAATCTTAAAGTGAATGAGACGATTAACATGACAGGTGAGAGAAGAAGAAAACAAACCGGATATCGATAACAAGCTGCACTGATGGACGGTCTTGTGCAATTCTGCTTGGGAAATGACATGGAAACAATCGTTCAATTCGACATAGTTGACAATACATTTTCAGTTGATCAGCAATCAGTATCAAACAATACTCTATATATAGAGTATATATTATATTTCATTATGCTGAAATTCCAAAAATGTGCTTTAAAAAAGGTCCCATGGCATGAAAATGTCCCTTTATGAGTTTTTTTTAACATTAATATGCGTTCCCCCAGCCTGCCTATGGTCCCCCAGTGGCTAGAAATGGTGATAGGTGTAAACCGAGCCCTGGGTATCCTGCTCTGCCTTTGAGAAAATGAAAGCTCAGATGGGCCGATCTGGAATCTTCTCCTTATGAGGTCATAAGGAGCAAGGTTACCTCCCCTTTCTCTGCTTTGCCCACCCAGAGAATTTGGCCCACCCATGAGAGAAACATCATGGCTTTCAAACGAGCAAAGTGGCAGTTGGTCAAGGCCACACCCCCCCTCTCTCCTCCTCAATAGCTACAGACACAGAAATGAAAAATACTAAGGAAAGCTCATTGTGGGACTGGCTCTAGTGGCTGTAATTCTGCACCAAGGCTGAATTTCGGGAAAGAGACTTCAGATACAGTATTAGGGGACCACTAAGGTCTATATAAAAGAGACTTCAGATACAGTATTAGGGGACCACTAAGGTCTATATAAAAGAGACTTCAGATACAGTATTAGGGGACCACTAAGGCCTATATAAAAGAGACTTCAGATACAGTATTAGGGGACCACTAAGGTCTATATAAAAGAGACTTCAGATACAGTATTAGGGGACCACTAAGGCCTATATAAAAGAGACTTCAGATACAGTATTAGAGGACCACTAAGGTCTATATAAAAGAGACTTCAGATACAGTATTAGGGGACCACTAAGGTCTATATAAAAGAGACTTCAGATACAGTATTAGGGGACCACTAAGGTCTATATAAAAGAGACTTCAGATACAGTATTAGGGGACCACTAAGGCCTATATAAAAGAGACTTCAGATACAGTATTAGGTAGGGGTGGGAATCACCAGAGGTACCACGACACGATATTATCACGATACTTAGGTCACGATACGATATTATTGCGATTTTAAACATATTGCGATATTCTGCAATATATTGCAATTTATTACCTTTTTTCCAACTTCATTATTATGTCCCCAAAGGAAAACTTTGTCAACATCTGTTTGTTCATCTCACATGAATTTTATTGCTGTAAAATGTGACTGTCAAGCTGACTAACTAACCAGCACTTTAATGAATATGTTATAAATGTTGTATACACCTGGCAAACTGAACTGTTTGCATTTTTAATTAAGGTGGACTAGACTGTAATACCAACGGGTATGCACTGCTGTGCTGCTACTACAGGTATTTTTACAATTAAAATGAGTACAAAAAGCGGCGCGACGGAGTCACGTACCTTGGTTCCGGTGTTTTTAGCAAGTGACAAAATCCTTCATTTTCCACAACGTTGTATGGACGCAGGTCTTTGCACATGAAGTAGGCGATGGCTTGAGTTATTTTCTTAGCTCGCTCTGAATTGGGAGGTAGCTTTGTCAAGCTAAGTGTGTCCAGTGTTGGTTGGTTTTTCGGGCGGAGCTGGTTTAGCATTAGCTTTACCGTCCTCGGCTAACGCTAACTCTGGATGGTGGCGTGTGAGATGAGCCCTCATGTTTGTGGTATTCCCTGAGTATTTTATTTGCATACGACACTCCTTGCAAATCCCATGTCTCATGTCCATCTCAGTTGTCCCCTCCTTGTTAAAAAATCCGAAAAAAGTCCAAACACTTGATTTAAACGCAGATGGTGCATTTCTGATTTCTTTCTCTGACGCTGCCATGTTTATTTTATCTACATCCTCCTGCGCTGACAGTCACCCGCTGACCTCACCAGAAAACAAACAGCGCCATCTGGTGGACTGAATAAGCAATTGATTTTATTATTATACTACCAAAAAGTTAAATTCTGATGTGCAATTTAAATAATAAAAGATCGATACTTGGCGCCTGTGTATCGATACAGTATTGCCACGAGAAATATCGCAATACTATGCTGTATCGATTTTTTCCCCCACCCCTAGGGGACCACTGAGGCCTATATAAAAGAGACTTCAGATACAGTATTAGGGGACCACTAAGGCCTATATAAAAGAGACTTCAGATACAGTATTAGGGGACCACTAAGGTCTATATAAAAGAGACTTCAGATACAGTATTAGGGGACCACTAAGGTCTATTTAAAAGCATCCAAAAAGCACCATGTCATGGGACCTTTAAACTTCAAACATCAATTTCATGGAAACAATGGACACATGCAACCTGTGTCGAGGGGTTTGAGTAGCTCCATGTTGATATGTCACGAGACAATCATTGCCATCTAGTCCCTCTTCTCCTGCCCCATGCCCCTGCTATGGTTTCCATGCCCCCCCCCCCACTTCTCTGACACAGGGCCATGTGGGAGACCGTCTCTTTGGCCAGGGACCGGGGAAGTCAGATTGATTAAACAAGCTGCAGGCATAACGTGATCATGTATCAGTCAGCCCACACGTTTAGCTCTGTAATTCTTTCTCCACGGCAGCCTCTCTCCTCTCCAGCTTTGGCCTTTTGAAGTTGAGATCTCGCCCGCACTCCTCCCTTCCTACGCTTCCTTCCCCCTCCTCACCCATCCGTCCATTCTTACCGCTCCATCACCCTCATCCCGTGTGTGCCTCCGTCCATCCCCGGCCTCCAGCGCTCCTTGGCCCTTAATGACTCCTCTCACCCCGACTGTTCGGACCTCCAGCGTTCCCCCTGCCCCCGATAACTCCCCCCACCACATCCGTCAGTCCCTCTCTCGCTGCTTCCTCCCCTCATTAGGCACTTTACCCCGCTCCCTTCCACTCCGCTATCAGCTGGCTGTGTAGCTCAGTGTTGCCTTGCTAATGGCACTCCAAGGGAGCGGGGAGATAATACTGTTGGCTTTAATTAAAGACATTAAAGGGCTGGAAAGACACAGAGCCCCCGGGATGATGTGTTCTTCTCTCACACCTCCCAAAATACCTCTCGTCTCCCCCTCCGCCCCCCATCACTTCTCTTGCTCTTCCCTTTGCTGTTGCTCATTTGAATCCTTTCTTCTTCTCTTGAATCATCTCTCCTCCTCCCCCCCCCCCCCCTTTTACGCCTACTCTTACTTCCTTCCTGTTTTCTAGTTTCCTCATTTGTATATTTCTTTCTCCTAGTCACCCCTTTCCTGTATTTCTTTCCTCTCTCTTCCTTTCCTGGCACACGTCTTAAACAATTAGACCTCTATGACGCCATCGTCCACATGCAAGGCGCATGCACAAAACAGAAACCGAACACATTTCAAATGAAGCAAAATCTGTTAATCATACGCAGATGACAATGTATCAGTGGGTGTGCAAACAAATTCCACAAAGCAAACAATCAAAGCTAAATGTAGCACTTATTTTTGGGACACAGCAGATCTGATTTCATTTTAAATAAGTTTAATAATTTAGGCGTATTTATTTTTGTGTGTGTGTGTGTGAGAGATTTGGTGGAAGTTCGTGACTGAACTACTTAGTACAAGCACACAAGAACACTAAAAACTCTAAAGGGGGTTGCCTTTAAGTCTGGTGCACTGCCGGAAACACGCACACAGACAAATACACACAAAAGAACAGGCAGGCAGGCAGGCAGACACACACACACACACACACACACACCAGTAAAATTGTGCACTTTAAGGCGTTGTTTAGTCTGCATGGTGGTGCTTCCCTGCATCTCCATTTAGTCGTTATTGAAGGCACATCTGCTCTATATGAGCTGGCTCCGGTTTATATCCCCATCATCCACAATGCAAATACACACCCACACACACAAACACCTTGACACGTCCACACATGCGCAGACATTTTCAGTATGCATGCCAACGTCTACACGGAACACACACACACACACACACACACACACACACACACACACACACACACACACACACACACACACACACACACACACACACACACACACACACACACACACACACACACACACACACACACCTCAAGGAGAATCACAATGGGAGCGAGGCACTTTCCGATCATCTCACATCAGCTCAACATCCCTCCATAAATAGAAAAACCGGCTCAGCACCGCAGGGAAAGAAACAACATTTGGAAAACAGATTAAAGTGGGGGTTCCTGGGGTGGAGGTGTGTGTGTGTGTGGTATTGTTTCGCAGAGCTGTGTATCACATTATGTACGTTCATCAAAAGAGGTTCCTGGGTCAAAGAGTGATGAAACAGCAAGTCTACTTTTAATTCCTAATACACTATATAATGTGAGCGGGTCTGCAGAGGGAAGTCTGGATGTGTCAAAGTAATTGTATTAGTGTTATCTTGTGTGTGTGTGTGTGTGTGTGTGTGTGTGTGTGTGTGGGGGGGTAGACTGAGTCACCCTCTGGCTTGCCATCCTTATCCCTGGCACCTTTTTCCCTGTTTAGCCCCACGGCAGCGGCGATGAGAAGTCCTCTCGATTCAGTCAAACAGATGACATGAAGGGAAAGCAGGAAAAAAACTGCAGAAAACAATTAACTTTGACAGAGGAAGGAGCGACAGGGGGGGAGCCACAGAGTTTAGGTGGAATTGGAGAGGGGACTGAGGGATTAAGTAACAAAGAAAAAGGACAGAATGAAAGGCGAGGTGAGACAATATGAGCAGTACGGATAGAACGATACTCAAATGTGTTCATTTGGAAGCCAAACGCTTACTAAAAGCTAACGTGATGTATTCAGATTACTTCCATTTGGTCACAGATCCCTTTGCTATCTTTACAGTAAGGGATAATGTTGCTCATGAGAAAAAGTGAAACACGACTGTATTATTTGCACGCAAACACAAATGTCCTTAACTATCTGTACCCAGACTGCACGTTATGGCGTTTTTCCATTACATGGTACCTGCTCGACTCGCCGCGACTCTAGTCTGTTTTTCCATTATGAAAAAAAGTCCCTGGTACTAGCTAACAGGTACTTTTTTTTAGGTTCCAAGCAAGCTGAGGCGATACCAAAAGGTGACGTGAAAACCTGCAGACTGCTGATTGGTCGAAGAGAATCGTCATTAATCACTGCGTGATTATTGCTAGCGACCATTTTTAAATTGTTTAGCCAGTGGTGGTTTTTTTTGCTGCCTCCAGCTTCTTTTGAAACAAAATTTGTCTGAAAAAATTAGTTTCTGTCGATTGTGAATGAAGTGTATTTTACGATGCTAAAATTACTGATTATTTACATGGAGTCTGGTGGGTTTAGCTATAGCAATTTTGCAGATGTTTACAAAAGGATCTTACTCTTTACTCTTTAATATTAATCTGAGCCTGTCAGTGGCAAAACGAGCACTTTTGTGAAGGTAAATAGAAGCTGGAAAATTGCCCTATTAACTTACATTTGTAGCTAATTGCTAATTTGTGGGGGAAAAAAAATCGATACAGCATAGTATCGCAATATTTTCCATGGCAATACTGTATCAATACACAGACGCCAAGTATCGATCTTTTATTAGGTATGTGTTGGTCAGTCTGTCTGCTTGACAATCCCATTTTGCAGCAATAAAATTGAAGTGAGATGAAAAAAAACAGAGAAATGTATCTTTTTAGATAAAACAGATGTTGACAAAGTTTTCTTTTGGGGACATATTTTGAAATTGGGAATATATTGTAGTTGAAAAAAAAGGTAATAAATTGCAATATATCGCAGAATATTGCAATATCTTTAAAATCGCAATAATATTGTATCGTAACAGTATTGTGATGATATCGTATCATGATGCCTCTGGTGATTCCCACCCCTAATTGTAGCTTGTGTTGTATCTTCTAACGAAGAACTGAATGTCCACAACATCTACATATGTTTGCAAGTTTAATACAAACGGACAGCATTACATCTTTGGAAGTTTCTTTCACCTGTCTCACGCTAGCAACAACTTCTTGGGTTACTAACTTTTTTTTTTTAACTAGCGTCAACATCCGGTCAGCTGAACATACTCCGATTCAGAACTCAATGTAATAGCGCCTCCTTCTGGAACATCCGTTAGTAGCAGCTAACTTCAGAAACAGTATAAGGAAATGAACTATTATTCTTCATAGCCAAGTAACTGATGTGGCTTAAAGATAAGCATTCTTATAACTTATTACAGTTAAGATATTACAGTTAGGATACCGCAGCTTGTTTCGCCGCTGCCGACTGCAGCGATCTCGCTTAATACTGGACTAATTTCAAAGATTGTTCCCATCATTCACTTAGACACAAAAACATAGGAAAATAGGGTGCAGGTTGAAAACAATATGGTAGTTACCCTTTAAGATGCTTTTCCCTGATTTTTAATACACAGAAACACTTCCTCAATGCATGAATCTACTTTTCTTTTGTTTATATGCTCTTATTTGATCTATGTTCCTCTTTTCCCAGTAAAATTCTTTGTCTTTTGGTGCTGCTCTAACACAATTTCCCTGCAGGGTTTCATCCAACCCTAAAGAGTGGCGCTGGCCTTCCCTTGCCACTAGCTATAAGACTCCTGTGAGTGGAAGGTCAGCATTTTTTGTGAAACCCCAGATGCAGACACGGGCATGATCTTTTTCTCTCTGAACTTCAAGACGAAAGCAACTCCAACAGACGTTTGCTAAGCATGTTGAGCGGGGGAAAGTCCCTGATATCTTCAGTCTGCACTGGATCAAATGTCCAGGGTCCTGAGGTACAAAAAGACCGAATCTAGTAATACTATCGCTGTCCTGAGAGGGATTAAGAGGAGGGAAAAAAAACTGAGCGGAAGAGATGCGCGATGGAGGAGGGAGGACAAGCTGAAGGTGCTTAATTTAACATGAGAGGCAACATACAATATTTATAAGTGATGTTTTTCTACTAGTTTGACAGCGGTTTACAGTATCGTCACAGGAAGGCAGGTATTCTTTCACACTCTGGTAAGTCTACGCCACCTGTCAGTGTGTCCAGTCATACCGAGTGATTTAGAGCCTTTTTATCTCCAGCAAATTACCATCCATGTGTGGCGGAGTCAAAAACAGCAGCTATATTTTTATGAATGCAGCCCGTCAGGAGGGACTGTTTTGCGTCGAGACAGCTTAATTGTTTGCGATCTTTGAAACAAGTTGTCAACGATGTCAGTTCTCAAGAGAAACATTACAGGAGCAGTATCCATACATGCACAGGGACCTGTCTCTGTAGCACTGGTGCACAGCCATCCAGACTATTTTATTTATATTGATTTTACGGGTTCCCACAGTAGGGCTGCACCATATGAGGAAAATATGCGATAACTTCTTTGAATATTGCGATAACGATATTACTTGCAAAATAAACAGATATTGAAGTGTCCTCAGGTCTGCCTTTCTGCTGCTTTCAGCATTCTGGTAAAATACAAACACATCTCTTGCTGAATTTGAAACAAATGAAAGGAAATCATTTCCAACATTCTTGTACTGAGCAAATTGAACATTGAATTGAACATAAAAAGGCACCAATACAAAAGTGCAGTTTGCTACGGATATTTCTTTCCAAATAACACAAAAAAAATCTCTGAGTGTCTATGTCTTTGGGATATGTCGCAGCCTCTCGCGATATAGTTATTGTGCTAGTTGATATCAAGAGGACGATTAAAAAAACAAAAACAAAAAAAAAACGATATACATTGTGCAACTCTATCCCACAGCGCACAGATCAAGTGAAAGAGCAACAGGACCTCACATAGAGTGCAAAGAAAGATGAACACCCCTGTACTGGAAACCTAACAAAAAGGACAGCAAGAGTTCAGTTAGGGTACAGTCCTCGTTTCCTCCTTCGGAAGATACAGCCAACTTCTAATACAAAGAGACTCTTTAGGCGGCACTTCAGTGGCACCTCAGCTCCCGATCCTTTCATCTGTGAACACTCGGCTGCCTACTAACACAACCAAAGAGGAATATACAGTGTAAGAAGAGTGCTGATGGGGTTCAGCTGCCGTTTTTTGCCTCATTAAGCGGGCTTCTTGTGTCTCTGTCTCACAACCAGTGCTTTACTAGCACAACAGAAAACCGACTCTCCCTTTCACTCCACATCATCCGAGATGCTTTCACTTCTTTTCCCCTACTTGTCAGAGTTGTTACAAGAACATCAAGTAGATAGTGCTGCCCTACAGGCCATGATAGCGCTGCGTGGTGTTGATATGATTGTTTATCATCATCAGTACTTCATCAAGCGGATATTTTGCCACTTTCAAGAATACAGGATTTACTTTGTTGGAAGCAGAGCTGCAAAGATTAATCAGTTAGTTGTCAACTATTCAATTATTCGCCAACTATTTTGATAATTGATTAAGCGGTTTGGGTGTTTTTTTTTTTAAATTAAAACATTTTAAAAAAGTGTCTCTGATTCCAGCTTCTTAGATTTGATAATTTTTTTTACTCCTCTATGACAGTAAGCTGAATATCTTGGGGACAAAAGAAGACATTTGAGGACGTCATCTTGGGCTTTTGGAAATAATGATCGACATTTCCCCCCACTTTCTGACATTTTAGACCAAACAACTAATTATTTCGATTAATCGAGAAAATAATTGACAGATTAGTTGCAGCCCTAGTTAAAAGACTTGATTTCTGAAGAACAGACATCGATCAAATCTGATTAAATCCCCTCCCAACCAGCAGATTGTACAAAACTGGGCCATGAGTGAACGGGAAAGCAACAGCATAAGATGGACAGACAGTACAGCTTTATATTCAGAAAGTGCTTGTAGTACCCCTACACTTGATCCCGGCACCCCTAAAAAAAAGTGCCAAAAGAAAATAATGTCTGTGTTGATGTTTTGAGAGCTAAAAAGGAGGAATATCACAGCATCGTGAAACTAAACAGATCATGCAGAAAAAAATTCTGAGCCATTTTCAGAAAATAGTGCTTCTCGGCCCATTAGTCAAAAATCGCATACATCTCTAGTTTTCAAAAGTAATTGATACTGCATTTTAGAAATGTGTGCTTATCCATAGATAAATATCCAATTTCATTTGTAATACCACCTCACCTTTGTACACATGGCCCTGTGGCTCAGCATTAAAGGAAGTTTTTTTTCAGAATTGTTGGTGTCTTTCTAGTTACATAATTCAGTGTTTCCCCTGATGTTAAAACGCACAGTTAGCAGAGTATAATAACGTTTAAAAATATATATTACAAGGGGGCTAGGCACCCCTAAAGCCCTGATCCTAAAATCACCCCTACTTCTACTGTAGAAATGGTTACATGCACTGCTACATGCCTCTGCTTCACCAGCAAGAAAATTAAGAATACAAAATGCATCCCTGGTCATTCCCTTCTCTACAGTATCACTAAAGGAGCTGAATAAATCACCACTGTGTGCATGTGGATTAGAAGAAACATTATTTAAAAAACTAAAATACTCTTCTATATGTGTGCATAAAGGAAACATGCATTGATTTAACATTTTATTTTGCCAAAGTTTGAGAATTTTGCTCCAAACGTGTGCAACATTTGAATAAAAAAAAAAAAAAAAAAAACATGCTAGGAGGCCACTCTGAGAGCGCAGACCTCGACCAAGACCACGCCCCCATCTCATAACGTTAACGAACATGAAAAAAGAATTGGTGTATCTGCCCCGTGACTTGGATCTGCTCCGAAATGTAATGGGGTCTAACTTGGCCCATGCTACACCCTTCCACCAAGTTTCATGAAAATGGGGCCAGTAGTTTTTTCCGTAACCCTGCTGACAAAGAGAAAGAAACCAACAACCCGAGCCGAAAACATAACCTCCTTGGCAGAGGTGACTATAGACAGAGTAACAGTCGGTCAGTTATCCATTATACATCATTTGACTTTATGTTAGATTGCCTTGAAAAGCAATACAGACATTAGAAAACCCAGAATTAATCTTGTGGGTTTTTATCTCCTTAATGATACATTATAGATTCAGGGCTCAACAGAACAAAGATGAAGTTGGTCTGTTTCTGTGAAGTCCCTCCCTGCTATTACCAGCTTTTATGAGGAGCATTGATTATGAGGCATGGCGCTTCCTCTCTGCTTACCGTAACAATTCCAAAAGATGGTTAACGACTTACAGTATCTCTACTCCACCAATACCGCACTCTGCTGCCCATAATTACCAATTTTTCAAGTAAGCAGATCTTCAATGTGCTTCATAATCAGTTCTGCACTGTAGGCCTAAAGATGTGCGGTAATATAAACTTGTGGACGGTGGCGCGACAGAGAAATTGCACAGCAGCCGGGGTATTGATTTTATTTATCTCTCGCCGGTGCCGGGACTTGTAAACAGGTGTCTGCTGATTCCGTTGGCATGAGTTATTCCACGCTTTGCTGGTAATGCAGAGGGAGAGTAATGCAAGGAGACATATGAAGGGCATCCTCACCACACCCCCCCCCCGCCCAGCATCCACCGCAGAGGTGCATCTTATCCGCCTCGCTGTCCCGGCGGCCAGCTGTGCACGACTGCTTGTACCGGCCAGGTGTGAATGAATGTAAAGTAGCTGTATGAATGTGAAACAGGCCGTAGATGATGAAGAACATGTGCGCCTGGAAAAACATCCCCTGGTGAGTAAAAGGTTAAAAGGTGACTTTTAAACATCAATATATCATTGTCAGAGTAATTAAAAGCACTTGGTGTTAATTACCGTCGACACATGAGACCACAATGGAGACACCTGACTGCAACTCACACCAGTGCGGCTTTTGCTGATGCAGTTGTTTCTAAAAAAAAAAAAAAAAAAAAAAAAAAAAAAAGACCACATTTTTTATAATTGCTCTGTGTTTTAAAGAGGATAAGATAAGGTTAACTTTATTGATCCCACACTGGGAAAATCCACTTGTTACTGCAGCTCAAGAGTGAAAAAAGCAAAGAAAAAGAGTGAAGTTAAAAAGGAAACAAGATAAAAAAAATAAATTAAAAGAAAAGGCACCAGGATAGCTCAGTTGGTAGAGCCGGCGCCCATATATAGAGGTTTACGCCTCGACGCAGCGGGCCCGGTTTCGACTCCGACCTGCAGGTCATTCCCCCTCTCTCTCTCTCCCCCTTAATGTCTTCAGCTGTCCTGTCAATAAAGGCCTAAAAATGGCCAAAATAAAGCTATATACACCTTCCACTTATACGGATACAAATTTTTGTATGGCTCTAAACATGGCTGCACCAAACAATAACTACTAATTCTCAAGGAATCTATCAATTGTGTCAACAACGGATCTATGAATCGTTCGAAACAAGAGTGAAAAATGTCCAATCGCAAGAATCCGAGATGACATCTTTAAATTTCTTATTTTGTGTTACTCACAGTCCAAAACCCCAGAAGGTATTCAATTCGCAATGATGTTAAACAGAGAATAGCACCAAATCCCTCACATTTGAGAAGCTTAAACTACAAATGATATTCATTTATCCATCTTTAATGATGATTGATCAGTCATCAAGAATTGTTGACGGTCTAATTGTTTCATCACTGGAGAATTAAGAGATTTTTCCAACAGCAAAAAAAAACAAAAAACATTTAAGCTACACAAAAACAGAACGCTCTTCCTACTCTGTGTTGTAAAGTTAATAGTTTCTTTTACTTAACTGTCCTCTTAGTCACCTGCTCATATATCTTCCTCTCCCTTTTCATAGACTGTGCGGATGTCTAGAACAAATGGTACACTGCGGGCACAAAACTAATAAAACTACGATACATAATTAATATTCCCTGAAGAAAGCAGTGCTTCATAATATGTTCTACATTGTTAAGTGGAGAGTTAATAAAGACTAGTGGCTGTCGTGGCTACAGAGAAATCGCAAGGTATTGGTTGTACTTTATCACCAGCTGCTGTGAGTCACAAACAGGTGTCGGATAAAAAAAGAGGTTTCTTTTTTTTCCATTGGGCCTCTTTTGTGTTCAGCGGCGGGGGAAGAGAAATAGAAGGTGACACATCGGTGTTACCCACTGTCACTGCAACCAAGTCATAAATAAAAACACATTATTCAATTTGATCTTAAAAGCAAGGGCCAGAAAAGTATCAAAAACAGCCTGTCAATCTACAGCCACATCCTGAGCAACATTACAGAAGCAATAAAAATGCTCAAGTGGTCAAATCAGTGGTCAAAAAAAGCTCATTTTATTAAATACAACATGTTGCAATGATGTACAGTAAGACATCAGATCTTGTACTATATCTGTGAGAAATTGTCCGGGCACTATAAAAGCAGAAGTTACAGTTAAGGCGATTTGCATTCTTGTGTTCTGCGCCATATGTGGTAAATACGATTTATTCACCAACTGGAAACTTCACTGGCCCTCATTTACGAAAGGAACGTACGACAGAAAACGAGTGTAAAGCCGGCGTAGGGTCGTTTCCGCGCAAAGCTCGGCATTTATCAGTATGGACGTGAGCGGAGGCTACGATCAAATCTCACGGCAAGTTTAAAGGGGTGATAGAATGATTATATAGGGTATTTCACACTGTTCCTTAAGGTCTCCTAATAGTAACATTGGTTGGGCTGAAAATTGCCCAAATGCTATTTTATTAGGCCCTTAAGTACCCTGTGAATATGGCTCTATTTGGAACAAGAGCTTTTCTTCCAAATATGGTATGCTCATAAATATTCAGAATGAGCTACGTGCTCATTGGTTTGAGCAAACTACATAGAAACACATGGGAGACTCGACAGCAGGTCTCATATTTCAGACACATTGTTTATCGGGCTATTTCGTTATTAAATTCAATTCTGAGACTTTTTTTAGCGAGAAATCAACTACATAAAGCTCAAATATGGGCCAATTGCAAATTTGGTAAGACTGTGTGTCGGAGTTCAGCGGCCGGTGCTGCATGTGTTGCTGCCTTGCCGCACGGCCTGCCTTCCTTCACAGACCCCGGCCTGCTATGAGGTACTTGGAGCTCCGTCACGGCAGCCCACAGCACTCCATATCCGAACAATATACAAATGAACAGGATCAACGGAGATAGATTCTACATGACATAAAAAAAAGAAAACAGCATGTTTCTAACAGTTGCGTGACCAGAGACGTAACCACCCCCTGGTAAATATTGGAGATGTATTTGAAAGATGGAGACAGCTTAGAGCCCAAAAGGACGCCGAGTTGGCTTATTTTCTCCTGAACCGGTAAGTATTAGCTTCAGGCTAATTTATCACAGCTACTAGGGATGGGCATTTTTTGTCATTTCAACATTTGTGTACTCACATTGAATTATATAGCTAGAGTAACCGAGTTGGTTACTCGCAAAAACAATTGAGACATAGCCAGTAAAGTGATCCCGACTGGTCCTGGCTAACGCCGCCATGCTAACCCTGCTAACTGTTAACGTTACCGGGCAGCCCATGGCTGTTTACAGCGTGTAGCCTCTTCAGCGGCTGGAGCCGACAACGGTGAGTTATTTTAAGCCACGAGAGGGGGGCTGTAAATCGGAAAGAGGGGACTATGAGTTTGCAGTGTGTTTAGCGATTGTTGCCGTAATTCTAAGCCAATGAAGTGTGTTCCGTCGGCAAGGTAGTGGTATTTTTAGCGTTTCGTATTGTAATTCTAAGCCAAGGAAGTGTGCCTGATTGCCGTGTGGAGAGGACAGTGAGGTTGTTGTGTTTTTAGCGGTTCATACTGTAATTTTAAGCCAAAAAAGTGTGTCTGTTAGTTGTTTACAGAGCTCAGCGTGAGCACGGGCTTTTATGACTGTCAATATAGCCAGCATCTAACGTTAGCTACTCGGCTGTGCTGTGGAGTAATGTCTGGCTATGTGAGACTAGCATCTAACGTTAGCTACTCTGCTGTGCTGTGGAGTAACGTCTGGCTATGTGAGAAAAGCGTCCAGCTACATTGTTGTGAATGCTGCGGTCTCAGCTTGGCAACCCCCATGAACTTCGAGTCTGGGCAGGAGGGGGCGGGGGAGACGACTCTCCAGTATTTTGAATTGGTAGTGCAGTAACTATTTTAACCGCTAGCTGCCAGTATTACACACAATATTACATATTGCACCTTTAAACAAACAATTGGGGAAATAAACGCTGCTTCTCCGCGAGTCCCATTGATAGAGCCTGCGGCTGGATGTAACCCGTTTGTAGCTACAAATCACGGATAGTTAGCTTCATTTTCGGCATAATTCAGAGTATATTTACAGTTTGAATTTTGTCACGCCACGTATACAACATCTAGCTAAATGTCTTATAAAGCTAACAACGGTGTCCGATTTCAAATTAATGAATATTTGTGAAGATTAGGGCTTTCGCTATCTGCAACTGTCCCTTCAATCCTAGCTACCAGTGTAGCTACAAATCACGGATAGTTAGCTTCATTTTCTGAGTAATTCCGAGTATTTACAGTTTGAATTTCGTCACGCCACGTATACAACATCTAGCTAAATGTCTTATAACGCTAACAACGGTGTCCGATTTCAAGTTAATGAATATTTCTAAATTTCAGAGGAATTCTAAGAGGAGGCTAGCTAGCTCTCATTGATAGAGCCTGCGGCTGGATGGAGCTCTATCAATGAGACTCACGGACAATCTCATTGATAGAGCCAGGGTCGGGGGTGGTGGTCCAGCACGGGGGTGGAGGACAGACGCTCTCCCTCACAGCTCAGGGTTGCCTGGCTCAGACTCATGAAAAAAAAAATACTGCATAAACGCTACTGAAAAAAAAAACAACTAAATCTTAAAAGTAATACTCCATCTTCACTCCCTGTAGATTTGAAAAGGTTGCATCAAAAACCCTATACTAACCCATACACTGCGTCCATTTCGTGCCTCATGCAAAACCGTCTGGAAAAAGAGCTTGCTCACTTCCTGCACTACTATTGGTCAGAGCTCTTTAGCCCACCTATAACTAACTCATTAGCTAGTTTTGTCTTAATTTGTATCGGAGTTTGCTGATTGGCTCCAAGACACGTCAAGGAAATCGTTATTACAAAACACAAAAGGTCAACACAGTCGGTGTACCTGACCGATGGTAGAGCAGGAGCTGGGCACTAACATCAGAAAGTCAATAGCTTGTTCAACGACATGTTCAATTTCTATACAAATAGACAATGCTATACAAAATGTTAATAGAAGTAGAAGTTACCTCCTGCTTCCAGTCCTTTGCTTAACACGTCATGAAGTTATCCCCGTATAAGAGGTCCAAATGTCCGACATTTTGAATGCAATGTACTGGAGACCACGCCCACCCCAACTCGCCTGTCCCCGAATTTCACCCAGTCTAGTCGGGTCACCCTACTTGAACAACATTAACTCTCAGAAAATCTGCAATCTGCACTGTGAAACTGCACGTATCATCGTATTTTTGGATGACTAAATCTATCATGCATTTGATCATAAAATGCCTCATTGGTTTCTATAAAGTTATCTTTAATTAACTTACAGATTAACTCTTTAATACAAAACATTTAGCTCTTTGTTGTTGGGGATTTTTGTTTGTGCATCAACTCAGAGTCAAGACGTTGTGTCTCAACCCACAGAGTGTAATGAACAATCGCAAGTTAAGTGATAAATATGTTCAGGTTTAATTATCATGCAACGATTGTCTTGGCACTGATGTGGGAGTAACGGCAAAAACACGTTTGTCTTGTACTGACAGCATGCACATGCAGACTAAATAAAGACGAAGATGAAGAGAAAGTATTCTGTTGATTGTCAGCACACTTGTATACTTGGAAACAACTGCACTCTCACCCACACAGTCCCATACAAAACCACTAAGAGGTAAAAAATAGTCTTTGCAACAGTATAAGCACACACAACCAATCAACTGGTATTGTGTTCAGAGGCTTCCAGCACTCCAGAGGCTACACATTCAACCAGTGAGGATGCTGAGAGCTGTTAGCTAAAACAGACTCTTTTGTTTTAGATGCAGAAAAGAGATAAAGAAGAAATCCCCCCCTCGGATACTCAACACTGTTGTGTGGAGCATAATCACTCTGGAACATTCAGTGCAATCCAGGCGACTTGTAGTGTTGTAATTTTTCCATTGTGTCTAACTTGTACTTACATTTGCCCAGAATGCCATTCGAACAACTCCCCTGAGGACGGACATGAACGTTTCATTCAATTTTGGGTTCTTCTTCTTTACAAAAAAAGAGAGCGATAAAAATAACTTACCAGAAAAGAGAGGCCCATTCTCAATACCTACACCTGTGGTTTTTTGTACCAACGTGCACCACAGAGTACACAATAAAAAATGTTTGTCATGTCTGAAAAATGTACATAGGACACATTTAATTTGCCATCACTGTACTGCCTTGGCTCAGTATTCAGAATTACCAGACCAATAAACAGCTCAGTGTTAGAAGCCCAAGGGGCCGCATAAGGGTAGGTTTGTTGCTTCAGGTTGCACGGATTTAACTGGCCAGTGCATTGCATTGTCCAGCTGCAAAAGCATCTCACAATACATCACATTTGATGTCAAGGACTATTTTTCCCATATGAAGCCTCGAGTCAAGCCTACCTTCAGGTTCTGTACACATCATCCTCCTCAGGTGAATCTGGCTCCTCTGAAGCATTTGCAGATACCTATGAAACACATAGCGAGGTACTATCATAATAAGCGGTGAAGCTGTGTGCTACAGCAGAACACTACTGTTAAAGCTAGGTTTGGGTATCGTTTGGGTTTTTTCTGATACCGGTGCTAAAGCGATACTTTTGAAATGGTGCCGGTGCCTAAACCAATACTTTTTAATAAAGTAAAAAAAAGAAGAAGGGTACTAAACAACAGTCGATGGTCAAAATGAAAGATTTAATAATAATGTAATAACTATAACTTATAACAATAACTTATTTCACCAGTAAATTGCTGTTGGAACGACAAAAACAACCACCAGATGGGAAAAGGGTATTTTACAATAACTTTGAATGCACCACGAGGCTACCTGTTTTAAGTGAACGCAGTGTTGTTTAATTCCGACAACAGCAGCTGCTCGCTGCAGAGCAGACTGTGTTGCGTCCCGGTGTTGGAATCCACGGTTTAACGTTAGCGGTCAGCATTTTAACCGTGTTTAATACAGCTGCTAGCTAAAGGTAGGCTAACGTTACCTGCTGTCGAGTGTAGTGTAAAGTCAGGCACCGAAATTTTCGTTCTTATTCGGTCTCGTTACTACTACTATTTACGTCGGCACCGGTGCCCTATTGGCCCCGCGTTTCGGTACCCAACCCTAGTTAAAGCTATAGTGCGTAGTTTCTGTTGCCCCCCATGAGGGATTTTAAGTAATGACAACAAAACTGTTGGTGCACAGTCCCCACCCCTCCTCCATGCAGTTTCTGCGTAGCCAAGGAGGACATGGAGGATTGAAAAAAACATGATGGACTCTTCAGAAGAGGTAATTATCTTCACTTGAGTTTCTGCGCACGAAAGTCGCCGGACGCCACTAGCGTCTGAACATAGTCATACTGAGAAATCCAGAGAGAGTTGTGTGGAGCTGATAGTCTTAATTGGCTTTGTAGCAACTCATTTGGCAATGGCTTGAATGTAACGGACGTTCATTTATATCAAAAAGTTACACACTAAAGCTTTAAATGAGCACATGGAACAAAGCTCCATCACTAGGGCTGGGTATCGTTCAAAATATTTGATACTGGTTGCGATACCAATACAGTGACTTCGATACTGGTTCCTAAACGATACTTCTTTTAGATACCAATTTTATAAAACAAAAAGAAATGCCAACACAAATCTTTTTACGGGTAACTTTAAACAGCCAATCACAAACATTAGGAGATGTTAGTAGAAGCATGCTGCATGCTTATTGGCTCACTGATACTGATGAGATTTACCCCTTGTGTATTGAAATTGGGTATTGAATGACGAGGCATTTTTCGATACTTCAGAGGCAATTTGGTTGGTGCCAAAAACGTATTGAATTCAGTACCCAGCCCTGTCCATCACTAGTCATGTTCTGTTCCGTCCTCATGTTTTTCATCAAAACCATAATGACATTTCTGGAAGAAACTACTTGATAAACTCAAATGTTCAATTTTGCTGCCATTTCTTAACAAAAGTTTACGGTTACAAATAGAGGTCATGTTCACATGGGATGAAAGGTGGTGAGGGGAAAGACTTTTCCTCACGGCATCCAACAACAAGCAGCTGATAGTGCAGTTGTTCTGCTTTTCACTCATAAGCAGATATTCCAGCTGTCTCATAGTCTCACTTTCAGCTGTTCTGTTGTTTTGACCCTAAACTAAAGTTGTGTGACGCATCCTCTCTGCATTTTTTTAGCGCAAGACAACTAGAGTTTTCAGGATTTTTTGTTATGATTTTCATTTAAAAAGCAGTAGTGGAATGTAACTTTTGTTTATTTCACCTGAGTATTTTAATCTAATGCCACTCTCTACTTCTACTACACTACCTCAGAGGGAAATATTGTACTTTTTTAATATACACCAGAAGATCGATAACCTTTTTCACAGCAGATGTTCTCTGCGTCATAGCAAGAAAAGCAAAGCTGTATAACATTACTCCATTTAAGTCGCTCAGAATGCCACGTTAGTGAGCCATGCAGCTCTGGAACTTAAACACCTATTATTATTTATTAACTTACACCATTGCTTTTCCGCTATACCACCTCAAAATGTCTGCTGTGAAAAGGTCTTAGGAGTAGGTTTGGGGTAAAGTATTGAAATACATAGAGTTCAAGGTGTTTCATTTCAAGGTTTTTGTCAGTCAGAGTTTGCCATTTCTAACCCTAAATTAGTTGGTATGGATATTAGTGGCACATATAAAATGGTTTCCTCATCCAAGTGTAAAGAAAAGACAAATGCAGTTATAGTAAGTTTGCTAACCTCAAATTATTCCATGCAGCTCATTCAAACTCCTCCCTAGTCCAAAATAATAAAAAAAACATCACACCACAAAAATGGTCTCAATAAACCCTCTTCCCGTCATTTAACCAGCTTTTGCGTTATTTTCCGTGCAGCAGGAGTTACATGATGTTGGTGTTTCAGAAGTTATACAACTGTGAAGGACGCGGCTGGCCAACTTTTTGGCACGTTGCTATGGCAGCTGACAGCACGGACGAGACCGAGTTTGCCACAGGTGAGCCGGAGGAAGTAGCTAAGAGGCGGAGGGGTTGGAGCGCGGGTCATTTCATGGGCATGTTCAGGAAGGAGTAGAATTTTATTAACAAATGTGTTAACTTTATTAACAAAGTCATTTAACTCACAATAATAGTAAAGTGCTCATCCTTTATATGACACTAGCAGGTCCAAACTGGATGAATGGATACTGTAGATAGATAGTTTCCTTGAATTTCTCCATTTTACCATGTCTGTTCGATAGAGTTCAAACGGTTGGGATCAAATATTCGGTCACTGCACAGAGATCGGCATGCACAGGATATCCAAACTTCAGATATTGTAATATGGAGTTCTGGGGTGGCCCCATATAGGCTGAGTCCTTGGCAGCGACAAGGGTTCGAATCCGACCTGCATGTCATCCCCACTCTCTCTACCCTTTCCCATCTTCAAGCTATCCTCTCAGTAAAGGCCATAAAAGCCCCAAAAAAAAAAAAAAAAAAAAAAAAGAAATAATAAAGATAATATGGAGTTCTACATCAATCCTTCGCATGTTCAATTTAAAATGTAAGAGTAATTTTTAGATGTGTTGGAGTTTTATCGGGTCCCAGAGCATCACAAGACCAGCTTTGACTCCGTCCACCATGACAAACTAGGTGTACTGTTATTTCGTTCTCCTACTAACATGTCTACTGCAGTTAGTTAACACTTTTGTTCACCTTGGACTGCAGTTACCTATAATTAGACAAAAGGAGGTAACCAAAAAAAAACGTAGAGCTACAACCAATGATTACAACAGATCTCTCATTTTTATGAATTAATTAACATTTTTTTAAAGAAAGTGTTGGTATCAGAAATTAGTGAAAAATGCCTATCACAATGTCTTGCTTTGTCCAACCAACAACTGAAAACACAAATAGGCCTGTATTACATTTACAGAGATATAAAACATAGAAGAGCTGCAAATCCTCACATTTGAGAAGCCGATACCAGTGAATGCATATTTGCTTCATCTTTTTTGTCCCCTAATTTTCTGAGCCATTGGTTAATCGTTTTAGAAGACAGAGAAAGTGCCGTCTCAGTTTTGACCTCTTTCACGGTCATTTTTGTTGAGTTTTTCCCTAAAAAGGAGAGCGCCTTACTTTTCCCAAGCTCCAGATGAAGCTGACCACTGTTATTGCTGTCGTTAGTATTGAGTTTTCAAGTTCAAATAAAAAAAAAAAGAAGAAAAATTCTTTCCTACACTGTCACAGGAAAGTCAATTGAGCTGCGTGAGGACAGTTTGCTCTGATATTGCGGTGGGAACGGCTGATTGTTTGGTTTACCACCTGTGGCAGAAGCCTGGAGAAGATTGCCAGCCACCCGCTGGGGCCACTGCTGAGTGAGTGATGGTTGTGGGTGGGACTGTGTGTCCAGAGATTGTATGTGTATGCGTAAGGAAAGAGGGTTTCTGTATGTATAATAGAGCGCATGTGTGTGAGAGTCTTTAACTCTTAAAGTTGACACTGTGTGTGTGTGTGTGTGTGTGTGTGTGTGTGTGTGTGTGTGTGTGTAGCTATTATACAGTATGTAAGGATAGTGTGTGTGTGTGTGTGTGTGAGAGAAAAAGAGAAAGCACTCACATGCATTCAAGAGTAAGTTTTCAGGTGTCTGATCTCATCTGTGTGTGTGTGTGTGTGTGTGTGTGTGTGTGTGTGTGTGTGTGTGTGTGTGTGTGTGCGCGTGTGTGTGTCAGAAATCTTGGTGGGCGAGGAGGAGATAGAGACTTTGAATAGGCAACAAAACAATAACAGCACAATCTTTGTAGTTTATGGGTCTAAAATTGAATTTGTGCTTCAAAGCTTTTTCACCTGCCATGTCACAGCGGGTCATGTCATTTCAGCTCCGCCGGTGCTTTAATCTCCAAACCTCCCGCGAACTCCAGCTCACTCGACCCCAGAATGGTCACAACGAAGCCATTAAAGCTGTCTCGTCCAATTACATAGCCACTTCATCTGACACGCGCAGCCACATTAAGCAGCAGGTCACTAGCTGCTCTGTGACGACTGTTAATACACTGCGATTCTCCCTAACCAGCAGCTATCATAAAGCTTTAATGCCCCCCCCCTACCTACATAATAAAGTACAAAGACAGTAACCCTGGGCATCGCTATTAACACTGCATAGTAGGCGTTAGAGCTGGGCAATATATCGATATTATATCGATATCGTGATACGAGACTAGATATCGTCTTAGATTCTGGATATCGTAAAATATTAAGTGTTGTCTTTTCCTGGTTTTGAAGGCTGCATTAGAGTAAAGTGATGTCCTTTTCTGAACTCAACAGACTGTTCTAGCTGTTCTATTATTTGCCTTTACACAATTTAATCAACATTTCTGAGGATTATCAAAAATGTCATGGTGTAAATAATATTTTGTTAAAGCACCAATTGTCAATCCTACAATATCGTCATAATATTAACATTGAGGGCAATGGGCACGAATTTGGGCAAGAATATAGTGATTTTCTCCATATCGCCCAGCCCTAGTAGGAGTGTATGTATGTGTATGTGTGTGTGTGTGTGTGTGTGTGTGTGTGTGTGTGTGGGAAGGGGTCTATCTTGCAGTGCTTCTCCCTTTCTATCACATTTTCTTGTTCTGTTGCTTATTTGTCTCAATTTCCATCTAAGCTGGTGTCTCCCTCGGCTGCTACATTAATATCAGTCCACTTCGGTTTCTATTCAGCGTTAGGTCAGTCTTATTCACTTCACTTTAAGCAGTGCAGAACCCGTTCAAAACATGCCTGTCCAGAACGGGGCCGATTGCTTGGCCTCCGGTGTTGTTGCTGAAGGCTTTCTCGAGAGAACCGCTAATCCAAACAACTTCACACTCGACACTGCGCTTCCTTGGGTCCAGAGCAATATACCTACCGAGACATAGGTGTGTCCCCTAGCAATGCTAGAGTGTAGGCATGTCATTTGCTAACAGCTAGCTATTTGGGACCAGGCATTCCTTCTGAAAAAGTTACATGGCTGATCCTTGAAATATTTGAGTTAGCTACAAGGAAACATCTCCTGTCTCTCGGTTATTGAATGTACTGTAGTGAGCTGTATACCCAGCATGCTGCTGGGGGTGTAAAAGTTAATAGGGGTCCCCCTATCACACTATACACTGTGTACTTAATGCACTACTAATAAATACGTCCCGTAGATCTCAAGAGTTCGCACTCGACACTGCTCTTCCTTGGGTCCTGTCAGGTGCGTAGTGGACAGGGGGGACAGGGGGGGGACATGTCCCCCACACTTACAACACATCTGAGCATGGAGCTTGTTTTTCCGAGTTACGCAACGTAGGCGAGTGCGCACGTTACTCAAGTTGGTAGACTGGCTACAGTCTCTTGCTGCAAGCGGTAAGGAAATGTAATTAGTCTACGCCTCAGAGAGCTACCTAGCTTTCTATGGTAAATTAAAGTATTAATCAATTAGCATCAGCTATCGTGTGACATAGTACAGAGACCACCACGTCTCTCTGGCTTCTATTTAGCTGAAGGCTGTTGTGGGAGTGAGCTGATGCTGATAGTGCTACCGCTGGCTGTGGACGGTTAAAGTTAGCGGGCAGGCATCTCTGCAACGCCAAAATCGCTTAACTGTACATATTTAATACGAGTTTTGTCACCACCATGCAGTATATAATAATAACTTTGGCAGATAATGTAATACAAAAATGATAAATAAATAAAGTAGGCTATACTTCTTTCTCGAAAATGTAAAGTGTGCAAATATACAAACATATCAATCATAAGATAATACTGATGCAGATCTGATGCAGTGGAAGAAGGCAGTTCTGGTGATTTTGATGACATGCTTTTCGAAGAAGAGGCTGCTGTCAAAACTATCTCCTGATGTTGTGGATGTGAGGAGGGAGACAGAGTGCAGCTATAGATGGCGAAGCAAAAGTTGTGCGTGGTTTTGAAGAGGCATTTGGGACCGATGATGATCGGGTCTGATTTGTCATGGTTACGTATGAGAAGGTTGGTTTGCATCCATGATTTAATTCCACGGAGGACCAGTGGTCAAAGTGGAGGGAGTTGCAGAGGCGATGGATTTGGCGGAGATGACAGAGCTGAACAACATCGGCGACGGCGTTACATCGTTAGGCGTCATTACATTTCAGGAAATGATGACATAGAATGAAATAGTTGCCACAAGTACAGCTTTCCCTGTAAGTCCTGACAACTCATTTTAATTATGTCCCACTCTGCCCCCTTTTCTCACTGTCCTTGGCGTCTCCTGGGACCCAGCTGCTCGGATGAACCTCAGTGCCATCCTCCACCTGAATGGGAGACTTCACAAAGCAGCTGCTTGAACCTCGAACTAAGGCATACATTAAAATAATAATGCATAACCATTGCCATTAAGTTGTGCAACTTAACTTTGAGAACTACATTTCATGCTGAGAGTGATCTGTATACAGTATATAGGTCTATATGTATATATAAGTTATTTTCAGTCATGTTACAAATACAGCTCTGTTACACTCTAGGCTAGTAGATCGTTGATCATCTGTTTCTCCGTGAAGGGGAGAGACAGTGAGATAGAGAAAAAGAGGTGCTCAACAATCAGCTGTTTTTCCAAAGTCAGCTCTTTAGATCAAATTGTGGTCACCACTACGTTTCTTTCTTGCCTTTGTTTTTGGTGTGACTGACTTGTGTCAGGTTCGCTCTGTGGAATGGAGGATAGACCGGATGTTTTCTGTTGAGATGCTGGAGCAATGATGTTGTGCTGTTGTGGGAAGTAGGGCTGCACACTATATCGGTTTTTTTTAAATCGTCATCGCGATATCAACTGGTGCAATATAGATATCGCAACGTTGCGACATATCGCACTAGACGCTGCGAGATTTTTAGTGTTAGTCGAAAGAAAATATCAGTAGAAAACTGCATTTTAAAGTGTAACTGTCATTCTTTTTTAGTGGTGCCTGCTCAATTTGTTCAATAAAAGAATGTTAGAAATGATTTCCTTTTATTTGTTTTAAATTCAACAAGCAATTTTTTCTATTGTAGAAGAATACTGAAAGCAGCAGAAATGCAGAACTGAGTACATTTTAATATCTGTTAATTTATTGCAAGTAATATTGTTATTGCGATATTTATATAACAACGTTGTCGCGTAGTTTCCTCGTATTGTGCAGCCCTAGTGGGAAGCTAGTTTGATTTCGACAGACTGTACAGACATGACTATAGTTATTCTTAGTTATATTATTAGGCTGCATTTTCATAGATTTTAATCTACTTTATTGCAATACATTCTGTGATAGTTTCCATTTTGTCTTTTGTTCTAATAGATCTCCTTTGCTGTCACAGTTAACATGACAAGAAATGGAGTTGGAGAAAGTGGTTTTGTTTTTGGGGGACTGCGGGAGACTTTTTTGGTAGGCTACTGTAATTCACTTATATGTAGGATATTCTTACAGTCCTGTAATCTTACGTTGCAGTGTCTACTGTATGTTTTAGTGTACTTATTATTATCAGCTGGAGCGTGCGGCGTGAGCTTTATAGAACGTTATCATTCAGCTTATACAATCACAAATCTCGGTACAATCCGAGACAATTACAACAACTCACCTTTGAAGCCTCATTAATCCACTGATCGTCAAAACAGTCTCCTTACATTGACAAAGGTCCAGACGATCAAATCTGGTAAAATATTCAGTCCAAACACGTTATGACATTAAAATATATGCAAGGACAGGCGGTAGATGTTCAATTTTCCACTGTATTCTCTTTAGTAAATCATGTTCGCATGTAATCACCTGCCGACATCCAGTTTTAAAATCACCGCTGCAGTCAGACCGTTTGATTGACACCTCACTTGAACCAATAGGAGCTTCCTTGAGTCTTATTTTGAGTACAGACCCAGCCAATTGCAACCGGTTGGGCTGATGAAGGACAGTTTGTTTTGCCAATGAAATTCTGAACACTGCTATATGCTACTTTTCCGGGCAAGATTAATTAGTTAAGACGAGATGATTATATACAAAACCTCAGTACTATAACATATTACATTACTTACAGTTCAATGGACGTACACAACAGTCAAAGATATTAACTCCCCTTCTGGGCTAAATTGGGAGAACTCAGCCAGATGGAATTTATGGAGCATACCACTTTAAGAGAGGGGTTGGAAGAGTCCAAGAGGTGCTAGACTTTTTACCATTTATGTAACATTTTCAGTGTTAACCATTTTGTTTATATATATATATATATATATATATATATATATATATATATATATATATATATCACAAGGGACAGAAAATTGTTATAAAACAAAGTTAAAGTGCTGGTTTTTAAGTGCTTGAAAATTTAAAAAATAAGTAGGATCTAAATCAAACAAATACTGTATAACATAAACCAAAATGTGTGCCGTTTCTTGGTTCTTGTTGAATATCAGCTGATGCCCTCCGATGGTCAACAATCATAACATCATATTGGATATATGAGTACTATATTTCAGTTTATGGAAAAAAAAAATTAAAAAAATTCTTATCTTTTTGCATATTGAGGAACTTACCTGGTTCGTTGGCATGCTCCGCCTTCGTGTGGCCAGTTAAAATGTTAGCAGGTCTTCCATTGGTGCTGCAGTAAACGGTTCGAACGCTATTTTATGGAAAATGTCGGTGTTTCCAACAAACATAAATTAAATGTTGGCTACTTGGAATCCGCATTTTGGAGAGACAAATGGGAGAGGATCTTTCAATAAAATCATCCTCCTGAACAATCTGTCCCCCTCGTTTCTGAAATTCTGGCTACGCCCCTGGGTCCTCTGCAATACCCCGGACAAGAAGTCACTCAGATGAAACGATTGGCGAGAAAATCGAAGGACAGACAGAAAAAGACTCTTTTTTCTTTTAGTTAGATCGAGTACATGGAGTAGACCAATGTCACATTTCATAGAATGTATAGCCTAAACTGTAAAGTATCTTAAATTATATTAATGCAGATTTACTAAAGACTGAAATGCAATTTAAAAGTATTATAAAAGTACATAAAGATAGCTAATTACCCATAACCACATCACTCTTCAGGAACGGTTTCAACATGGATTTAAAACGCTCCACTTATTGTAGTCATAATCTTTATTGCCAGCACATTTACCGAGTGAAGTGTGCATGTCTGAAAGGGGCTTTTGTGTCTCACACTCCCGCAGTCTTTATAGCTACAGTATTTTTGTCTCTGAGTTTATCTTTTTCCTCTTGTGTTTTCATCTCAGTTTCTCTGTCTCGTTTTCTGCCTTCCTCTCTCCTCTCCTGCGGCGATCTGTCCCCTCGAGCTTCCACGGGAAAAAAAAAAATGGAAATTTGAATCCGTTCAATTAATACATCATCTCGCTCTCTTGTCTGCTCCTTCTCTCCCTTTATTTCTTTTTTTCTCTCTGCATGACTTCTTCCCCCAGAAAATCCTTTCCCTATCACCACATCAAAGGTAGTCCAACAATAAAATATTATTTTAATGGCTGTAACAATCAGACGCTGCCTAAAATGGCCTTGACAGTAATTGATGCCACACAAAGGCACTCAGGTAACATTGCTGCCTTTTGTGTTCCAGATGCAATTGCACCATTAGGGAGAACCCCTTCTGTGCTTAAACTTCCCTCTTGAATTGTTGGATACGGGACTAAATTTGAGGAAAACAACCAAGGATTGTTGAAAGGTCTCTATTTTCCTGATGCCTGAGTGGTCTCCAAGTGGCAGCTCACTAGTTTGTTTGTTGGCATCACGCTGCGCCGTCGGTGCTTTTCCTTTTCCAAGTTTCTTTCTCGACTTAATGGGACGCTGGAGGATAAGGGACAGCAGGCTGAGTGTCCACTAACCGGAAAGGACCCGGTCACGCTCATGTCTGGTTTGTTTATTTTAAAATAGCTTATACCTGCTTTTTCCCTCAGCCTCCTGCTCTGTTTACTTTTACATCTGTCATACGTGATCCCTCGAGGCACAGGGGATGGTTCAGGTATACTGTTCCATAACGCAATAAATAGATTTGACTGACACTTATCTGTATTTTTTGTTTTTGTTTCAGATAGTCAGCCAGAAAATACTATTATCTGGCTTCATTTTGAAAGACTGTTTCTTTTTATAAAAACGGTGGCTGGTATTGTTGGTAGCTCGATAGCTCCATTTTCTGCAGTTGTCCCCAATGTCACGACACTCAGAAAAATCTTTAAAATATGAGGATACTGTCAAGTATATGCAGATTGCTTATCTGAACAGATGATCTTTGTCCAGATAAAACTTCCAGTTCTGCAGACAGCTTAGCCTTTCTTTGTCACTCAAAGGAAATATCAGGGCCATACTGCCAGGCTCAAACTGTCCAAATAGATGGGTGTTAAAGGGGGAGAATAGATTTTCTTTGCAAACAATAAAAAAAAAAAAAAAAAAAATGGCAGTATGGCATTTTAAGTTATATATTGTGATATTCCGGTGGTGGAGACCCAGCGGTGCTTATTCTGTCTAGTGCGAGGCAACAAGGAATGGACCCAATGGCATACAATCTAGGCAGACAGCAACGGTTCAGTGATGTACTGATGATGAAGAAGATACATATGCTTACAGACAGACAGACAGGCAGGCAGGCAGGTACAGATAAGGGCACGAGTCTAGATACAGGTTCAGGTGGCTGGAAAGCAAGGCACGAAGGAACATTGACAATCTGGTGCAAAATGAGTGAAAATGGGCCAGTAAATGACGTACTGCAGGGCTGATGAGGGAAAGTGGGAACAGGTGAGCAGGTGGAAGTAAGAGGTGACTGGGGACAGGTGGGAGAGTCTCTGGTGGATGGATGGAGAGTGGAAATGCAGGGGACCTGGAGGAAGTGAGAATTGGCTGGAGAACACGGGCCGAGGGGCAAACTGAGTATAATAAAACCAACTGAGACAGACATTGTGACAATTCTCCAACAAACAACAACTCATTATGCATCTGTAATGGCAACATGCACAGCATGCATACAAATTCAGAACAACAGCAGAGCACCGAATATATCAAAGTAGTTACAGTAGTTGTAGTAAAAGCAGCAGCAGTGTTGTTGCGGACATTGTCTGTCCATTAAGTCCATGTGTATGTTTACATGTGTTCTTGCATTTTTTTAAATTATATGTATGAATGGCAAAAAAAGAGACAAAATGAGAAAAACCCAACCAGTTAATTTCAGTTCCTGTTAGAGCCGTCTTTGTGGAGATGCAAACGTCCTGCGTCATCCACATGATCTGTATGCTAATCCCTTCTTATGATAATTATCTAATGCTGTTGTCTTCCCCCAAAGAAAACATAATGTGCAAAAGCTGCAGGCTGGGTCTGTCAGAAGTACACAACTGCCGGTGCAGTAACCCAACTACTTTATGTAAATCCATTGAAAGAAGACATTTCGGAGATGCGTTGTCATGGTTGCTGACGGTGTGCATACTAAATGCATCTTGGCTCCTTCCAGGCAGACTGAGCTGAGCTCCAAACCACTTCGCTGCAAAAGTTCTGCAGCGGCTCCAGAGTCCGAGCAGCTCATCCCGCAGCAGGCTGACAGATAATTGCCACAGAGACTCTGGTGTCCCCTCTGCTATCAGGCTGCACCTTAACATGCCAGAAACAGACACTGCTAACCAACCGGAGCAGGGCACGCTGGACACAGACTGGGATTGTTCCATTATGTTCACTCACTTCTTTCACTCTCTCCATCTATTTCATCTCTCTGTCTACTCGTCTCCAACTCCAACTCTCCTATAGTCATCCATCTATCTATCTATCTATCTATCTATCTATCTATCTATCTATCTAGCTATCTAGCTATCTATCTAGCTATCTAGCTATCTATCTAGCTATCTGCAATGCAGGAGCTTGGCTGGTCTTTAAAAGGTTGTGGCCACCAGGGGGCATCGATCAGAATGCAGACTAGATGTTCATTTTAGGTGTTTTATTGGAATTTAAGTGTGTTAAGTGTGTGTGTGTGGTTCTGAAACAGAGATACAGGTATAAATCAGTAAAATGTAGACTATATAAATGTCAAATAGTTATTACATGCCTAGCAGGTACAGTATATAATAAAACAAACACAATTAAGAGGTTAAATTATAGTTTTCATATAGATATATATATATATATATATATATATATATATATATATATATATATATATATATGACTTAAATGCAGTGTTATAATAAATGCTTATTACTAAGCAAATACAAAACTTAGACATGCAGTAGTACACTATATCCCTGTTAATTTGCTGCACATTAACTGCAACAATACACATCATTGAGGGAACGAGGACTCTTGTTTACAGATGTACAAGAGACTGCAATTATAAATATGATTCTGGTCAATAATGACACCACATTTAACAACATCAATGCTGTAAGCCTGTCAACCATACAACGCATCCTCCAACGGCACCAAGTGACGATGACACAACTTTACAAGGTGCCATTTGAGAGAAACTCTGACAGAGTCAAGAATCTGTGACATGACTTTGTAGAGGTATGTATGCAAAACTACTTCCAGTACTTCAGACATACCACATATACTGATCTGTATATCCTTTTGTCAGTTACAGAGAGTATTGGAGATGGATGTAATTCGCCATGAATTTATTTATGTGGATGAGGTTGGCTTCAACCTCACCAAATCCAGGCGCCGTGGAAGAAATGTAATAGGACAGAGGGCAATTACTGATGTCCCTGGACAGCGTGGGGATAATATAATTATGTGTGCTGCCATCACTCAAAACGGGGTCCTCCATCACAATGCCACACTGGGTCTATACAACACCGGCCATGGGCTCACTTTTCTGGATGGAATTTACACAATGTTTGTCCCTGATCCAGATCAGGAGCCTGCTAGATTTGTGGTTATATTGGACAATGTTAGTTTTCACCAAGCTGTTCTGGTCCAAAACTAGTTTGCCACCCATCCATACCCCCATATTCACCTTTCCTAAAACCCATAAAGGAATTCTTCTCAGCCTGGCGCTGGAAAGTATATGATCACCAACCCTGTGCCCGCATGGCGCTTCTCCAGGCAATACTTACTTAGATCCTTCCCTCGATGTTTGGCAAGAAAAAACGTATCTTGTGATGTGAAGATGTGTAAAGAATATACTTTTGATTCATGGTTTTGTTGTATGCTACTGTATACAACAGTAATGTTTGACCTTTAATAAATATTTTCTGTTTCTACGTTGCAATGGTGTTACAGTGTACTTTTTACCCCTCTCAGCAAATAAATTTCAATGTAGAACATTGTATTGAAATGTAGATACAGTATAAGCCTATGAAAGAACAAAGAGCTTTAGATTTAGATCAACATGTGTTTACATGGTATATCCAAAACTTTACTATGATGAAAGAAGTGTTTGCCAATTGAGAGACATGAGGCATTTTGCATTTTGAGTGTGCAGTTTTGGGAATTATGTGTCGACAAAAAAAGGAGACATAGTTTTAAAAACCTGTGTAAGCAGTAACATGATGTAACTGAACATCACAGACTGATGATACAAGAGCGAGTTTGAGGGAGGATTTGCCCTTTACATTATTAATTCTTTTTTACATGTTTAGCCCTGGGTTTCTTTGTCTTGCTAATTTGCTGCTGTCCCCCTACACAGGAAAGCCATGTTTTTGCCTCACAGGGAAGTGATTTTCTAAATCGGATGCCTGTAATGAGACACTCTCGGGATGCGCTGAGCAGAGATGCAAACTCTCCTGAGGATCTGCTTCTGCTGGGGCTTCCTGTTGGATCAACATATTGATGCAAACTCCAATGTCTATACATATTGATGCTCTGTCATGTTGTTCATTGACGCAGGAATGCCAGATATTCTCTTTGTAATTTTTAAGGTCATTTTTGCATTTATTTATTTATTAGTGACAGTAATGAGATGAAGGAAACAAACAGGAGCAGATGATGAGCATCAAACGTCCAAAGCCAATAGCCTTAACTAGTACTATTACAGTTTTTCTCGATTGCTAAGACACAATTCTTGAAACCCTCAACCATTTTCTCAAAACTGTAAACACAAAACAACATTTTCAAACTATATTCACAAAACCCCTGACTCTGCTGGCAAAAAGAAATTCGAGAACATTGACCAGGGCTCAGTATTTCATATAGTAAACACATTTTGCAATGAAAACAAAAAGTATATCACAACTTGTACAGTTAATTACTTGTACACTGCAAGTAGTGCAAGTACTACAATATTGCATGTCTGTATATTAGGCACTTGTAGAACAATACAGTAGTCCATCTGTGAAACCACCAATTCAAACCTCAACATTCAATGCTCCTGTGCCACCTGTGCACTCTAACGTGTGTGTAAAATTTTGAGCCGTGTGTAAACGATGACAACTGTGTTGTAGTTGTGTTTAAAGTGCTCTTATTATGCTCATTTTCAGGTTCATAATTGTATTTAGAGGTTGTACAAGAATAGGTTTACATGGTTTAACTTTAAAAAAAATATATATATATTTTTGTTGTACTGCACATTGCTGCAGCTCCTCTTTTCACCCTGTGTGTTGAGCTCTCTGTTTTAGCTACAGAGTGAGGCATCTCACTTCTGTTCCATCTTTGTTGGGAGTCGCACATGTGCAGTAGCTAGGTTAGCACTACTAGCCAGTCAGAAGCAGAGTATGAGGTCATGCCATCAGTGTTGGTCATCTTACTTTAAAAAAGTAATTAGTTACAGTTACAAATTACTTCTCCCAAAAAGTAATTCACGTTACCACATTGTAAAAGTAATTAGTTACTCAGCAAAGTAACGGTGACGTTATTTTTTATGTTCTATCACGCTATTACGTTCTATAACATCTTCAAGTATGTTTATATTAACTGATTGAAGAATAAAAACACTTTAAACAGTATTTTAGAACATTTGGTATTTAGGATAGCTCTGAATGACTCAGACTCCAAAGTGGACAGGGGTAGCATGTTTTCAACAACATACCTTGCAATCTTTGTGTTCAGCTCGGCCTTGGTCACCTGTTGCTGACCCGAAAAATTGAGCGTTTCTTGTTTTAACAGAGTGGCTGCGTCTCCTTCACTGGAGCTCCTGCTAGCTGCATTTGGGCTTGGGGTCATGTGTTAGCATGTGTTGATGTGAGGGGCTTCATAAGATTGGAGTTGCTTGAGGCAGACGTGGATAAAGTCTTTTTTCCTGGGCGTAGCGTGCATGTTACATAAACATTCTTGTCTTTAATTTCAATGAGGGAGAAGTAGTGCCGGTACTTCCAGTTCGAGAACGCTACCTTTGAATTTCCCTGGCTCGTCGCCATTGTTGCTGTCTTGTGTTTAGTGGTAGTCAGAGCGTGCAGTGAGACAGCGTGAGCAGGGCATCCGCCCACCCAGTCAATCATCATAGCATTTGCACCTCGCGCTTCCTTCAACCAAATTGTAGTAACGCGGCACTTGACATTCTCAGTAACGATAACAGCGTTGCAACGATGGGAAAAGTAATTAATTAGATTATTCTGTTACTGAAAAAATAACGCCGTTAGTAACGCCGTTATACTTAAATGCCGTTACTCCCAACACTGCGTGCCACGCTAGCAGCTAGGCGAGCATTATAACGTGTGTTACAAAGTGACCACGTTTGTCTCTGAAGTAAAGGCTGGACTACAATAGAGCTGTTTGGAGCAGTTTGTGAACAGTGTTTTCTGTTGGAGATGGTAAGTCCCTTTGGGGTGGACTTTGGGCTTTTTCACTTCGTAAACCTGTAACATGCACAAAAAGATATATAACACAATAAAGGAAAGGGAAAAAGCCAAAAAGCATAATATGAGCACTTTAATGTTATTGGCTTTGGACCTTTGTTGCTCATCATCTGATCCTGTTTGTTTCCTTCATCTCATTACATACTGTCACTTATAAAGAAATGAAAAAATGCCCTTAAAAATTACAAAGAGGCATCCCTGCCTCAATGAACAACACGACAGAGCGCCAATATGTATATAAACATTGGGGTTTGCATCAATATGTTGATCCAACAGGATCGAACACAATAAAGGAAAGGAAAAAGCCAAAAAGCATAATATGAGCACTAACCATTTTGCAACACAAGTGCATCACAGTGTGAAATGTGTTTTAGCAAGTGAGAATGTGTTTAGAGTTTTGCCAAAAGAGTGATTGATTCGACAAATGGGTTCAGGCCATTGAGCATTTGGTTCAGAGAATGGGGTTTAGTGTTTTAGCAATTCAGCCAAACTGTAAAAGACCTATGATGTGTTACTTCAACACATGATGGACAAACACTGTGGCGGGTTAATGGTAAATACTATTTCCATATGTCTTCCATTATCTGTGAGGCACTGAACACACAGCAGGTTTCTTTATTTACATACCACAGGGGCTCTTTCATTGCTCTAATTAAAGTTATATATTTACAAGTGACTAAGGACCACTTGTGCTCGTGATCGTAAGATTTTTTCCCAATTTCACAAAACAGGAAACAGAAGACCGCAAAGGAAACACAAGTTGTGTTGTTCAATTTGGACATAAAGCTGCATATCAATGAGCTTTTCTGTCGGGACAGGCCTTCTTCATCCGTTATGATGTATTAAGTTCATCATGCTAACAACCAGTCCCGCTGTGTCTACTGGAAACCAAGTATAGTTTGTGCTGTCAGTAATGTAAATTTAATTACTTCCTTTGCAACAGCGGGTTTTTCCCCAGCGTTGCTCCACAATGTGTGTCTGCAACAGACTGAGTGATGTCTCCCAGAGGTCTCTGAAGGCACCTTTTGAAGCTTGGTTTGGGCTGTACCTCTGACTGTTTCTTGACAGTTGTTTGGAGCCTGGAAATTAAAGCTGAGGAGGACCACAGCTCAGCGTTGGAAGCTGAGAGAACTGCCAATCAAGACAAAGCCCCCAAAACATTTTTAATTCAAACTTTGTAATGAAACATTTATTGTCAGGATTGCCACCAGACACACATTAGATAGAAGAAATGAAATTATAGCTAATAAAACCATAAATTCCTGTGGTAAGAAATTATGTTCAAGACAGCTTGGAACTTTTGGAGCTACAGCAGCTATAGCGTCTGCTGCTTTTAGTACAACAGTGTTTAACTTGAGCAACGCTGTCAACTAGAAATTACATTAAAGTAATGGTTCGGAGTAATTTCACCCGGCTGCTTTGCACCATGACCTCGAGCCAAACAACCCCCCATAAGCTTTTTTCCCTTGTTATAACGTTGGTCGAGTTAGCGTTATCAGCTGGTTAGCTTAGTGCAGGCGCTAATGGATCCACGTTTGTATCTCGTAAAGTACCCCACTAATAATGCCCGGAATGATACCAAACGTCTACAGTAGTACAAATAGTTTCTGTACTTATAAAACAAGGCATTAGAAAGTTTGTAACTACACCAGAAGTATATTTAAATAACACTTGCCTGATGGATACTCCTCTTGGCTGCTATCGCACGAGATCTTGCCTTTGAAATTAAAATAGTCCCCCATCATCACTTACCCTTCACCATACCTAGAGATTGGCATAGTTTTATTTCAGTTAGCCTAATATCTGGTTTGATTTGCATTGAGAGATGATTTTATGGAATCTACCCCAAGCCAATCTCTAGGTATGGTGAAGGGTAAGTGATGATGTGGGGCTATTTTAATTCCAAGGCCAAGGGAACTTTATCAGGATGCATAGTATCCTGGATCCATGAAATAACTGGTGTACTCACTTTTGTTGCCAGTGGTTTAGACATTAATGGCTGTGTGTTGAGTTATTTTGAGGGGACTGCACATTTACACTGTTATACAAGCTGTACACTTAATACTTTACATTGTAGCAAAGTGTAATTTCTTCAGTGTTGTCCCATTAAAAGATATAATGAAATATTTACTAAAATGTGAGGGGTGTGCTCACTTTTGTGAGATACTGTATATATATATATATATATATATACACACACATTATCATTAGTGTGTTGTGAGTGCCTAAACATATGCATAAAAAACTATTATCATGCTTTAGTTGCTATTAAGTGGACATTGTATTGGATATAGTGTTACGTTTCTCTCTTCTTAAAATGTATTTGCAGTTGTGAATTTGTAGTTTATAAATGTAGGGCTGCACAGGGTTGAACTTGAGATTCAAAGTTCAGGCTTGAGAGCAGATATTTTGTCAGCAGTTGACAAACCATACCAGGTCCATTTAGTAGACCTAACATGTAGATGTTCAAATAGTCTTTTTTTTTTTCTGGCACCTTACAGACTTTTCATTCATGTTGGTTCAGAAGTTAAGATTTGTTTTTGCCATTTTAGGCCTTTATTTGATAGGACAGCTTAGACATGAAGGGGAGAGAGAGGGGGAATGACACGCAGCAAAGGGCCGCAGGTCGGAATTGAACCTGCAGCCTCTGTACATGGGGCCCACGCTAGACCAGGTGAGCTATCCAGGGGCCCCCATATTTGAAATTTAAGCCAACAGCTACTAAATACACCTTGTGTACTTGTCTTAACAAATTTGGCAACATGTTACTGGGGGTCTTGAGGACCTTTGGAAGACACTGGGTATATTTTGGAAGGTGTTGGTATCAGTACCAGAAGTGATGAAAGTATAAACAATTGGTTAATTCCAAAACTGTCTTTAAAAAAAATCAATTTTTATGTGATACTAAGTTATTACAAGCAACTTGGTATCTCATATATGGGATTTTAAATTATAGTGATGAATAGCATGACAACTGTTAACAGAATTACAAAATACAACGAATCACTTCTGAGAAGAGGAGCAGCGAATTATGTGATATGTGACCCACTTTTCCTTTAAAACACCATCTTTTCTTTAATTATATTCTACAGCATTAATCATTTTTTTGTGAGGCTGCATGTGTAATGGTGGATATCTTGATTTAAAGTCCTCTGTTGTTTATCTTTTTCTCTCAACACATGACGGAACTTTACTTTTCATGCCTGTAAAACAAATTTAAAACTCTGGGGTATCTGGAATGAAGTTCTCGCTCCTCTCCCAACAGAGTCTGAGCCGGGCCTATATGTATAATACCATAGCACAAGCTGTAAGACCAATTAATTCAGAGCTTTTTGGGAGCCCTGTCATAGCTTGGGGCCCCCTTAAATCGTAACCCACTTTCAGCTCACTTATAGAGCCGGCGGTGCCAATGCGAAGTCAAAGCGAGGTGATTAATGACGTTATTAAACAGTTTAGAGAGGTTGTGTGTTCTTCTGGCTGGAGCCAATTTAAAGTGATTTGTGAGGTGAAACAATGTAGTGGAATGAAATGGAGCGTGTGTGTGTGTGTGTGTGTGTGTGTGTGTGTGTGTGTGTGTGTGTGTGTGTGTGTGTGTGTGGGGGGAAGATGACTTCAGTGTATGTATAACTGTGTGTGGTGTATCTTAGTGGGTGGCTAAGGTTTGTGTGTGTGTGTGTGTGTGTGTGTGTGTGTGTGTGTGTGTGTGTGTGTGTGTGTGTGTGAGTGTGAGAGAGAGAGAGAGAGAGAGAGAGAGAGAGAGAGAGAGAGAGAGAGACATGCAAAGGTTAAACTGGGGACAGGTGGAAGTAAGCCAATAAGCCAGAATCTCATTTCCTGTGAACTGAAGGGGAGAACGAGTGAAAGAGTGAAAGATGGAGGGAAAAAGAGGGAGTGGGAGTATGAGAGAGAAAGAAGAATGTCGACTGAATTTGGGATGGAGGAAGGAGAAGTAGAATAAAAAAAGTGAACAACAAGACACGGTGAAAGAGAGAAACTGTCTAAATGGAGAGGAGAGGAGAATGAAAGGAGTGAAAATGAAAGGAGAGGGGAAGCTAGGAGGAAAAAAAGGAAAGGAAAGGAAAGAAGAAACTACAAGAGGAGAGGAGACAAAGGGAGAAAGGGGACACGTAGGTGAGAGGAGGTAAGAAGAAGAGAGAGAACAGGGAGAAGAGAAGAGGCAAACGGAGAGGAGAGGAGGAGAGGTGAAGGAAACAAGAAGAAGAGACGGGGGAAGTAGGAGAGGAGAGAAAATGACGAAATGAAAAGGAGGAGAGGGGAAACGAGGAGATGAGGGTCGACGGAAAGAGACTAAAGGGGGAGGAGAGGGTAAACAAGGAAAGGAAAGGAAAAATGACCACAGAGAGATCATTTTGAACCTCTCCATTGTCATATGTTTTCAAAGGTGGTCTTTGAGGGGGAAAGAAAACAAGGAGAAGAGAGGAGGCAAAAGGAGAGGAAAGAAGAAAGGATAAGAGAGGAGAGCAAAATGTGAAAGAGACAGACTATTGGGACGGATCGACAGCTGCTCCTGAGATCCTACTAGGGCTCAGTAGAGAGACTGTAACACGCTCACACACACACACACACACACACACACACACATAAACATCTCCCACAGATGTGTGTGCATGGTGCAGAAATTCACTCACGACGCACGCACACACATGCCTCATTGCTCTTGAGTCGTGTGTGAACACACAGGCATGCCTAAACAGGCAACTCACACACATCCACTCATCCACACGCATACCTACACGTAGAAAGAAGCAGCTATGCATACACAGACACATTTGTGTCATGCATGCAAATACTCAGCTTTGCACTATAAAAAGGAGACGCCACATCACCACATCTTTATCAAACACATCAGAAGACAGAGGAGGGAGGCACACACACACACACACACACACACACACAAATACAACAACACAGGCATGAACAACAAGAGGAAAACATACAGCTGAACTTGAAGAAACTGCCAGCCATTCAGACACATGGCCGGGTTGCCTCAGTGGGTAGAGCAGGCGCACGTATACTTGGAGGTGTATGCCTCGACGCAGAGGTCCAGGGTTCGAATCCGACCTGTGATTATTTCCTTCCTGTCTTCTCTCTCCCCTTTCTCACCTAGCTGTCCTGTCAAATAAAGGCGAAAAAGCCCCAAAATAATCTTAAAAAAAAAATCATTCAGACACAACCATCACCCACCTCCCCACCGACACCTACTGCTGACTCTACTTAAGCTCACCATTCAAACTAACATTGGCTGCCTTCTCCGAGAGGATTAACGGAAACGTATGGCTTCCATTCTGGGTGTAATGTGCAGGGAGTGGCTCTCTGTGTTCCATCGTCTGCTGCCTGCTTTCCGTCCTCTTCTGTGGGTGTCCGCTGCACTGTGCCTGGCCGACACTGCCCCCTGCTGGGCCACGAGGAAACAACTCAAATCTAACAGTTTGGCATCTGTTTGCTTGTCTGGGGGGGGGTCCAGTTTTCCATTTTTGGTTTGGTTTGTTTTTGTGGAGGCTGATTCTTAACATTCAAGAGCCAAAAGGATTTTGACCATTTCAGGCTTGCTTTGAGCATATGTATTATTTGATTTGAACACATGCACACTGATGCTGAGCTGCAGCCTCAGGTGTGCGGTTTTGAAAGAAGTTGGAATTTAGGAGGCAAGGAAGATCTAACGGATGATGCAATTGAGTTGCATTGTAGTACTCAATTACACAATTGTACAATACTAGAGAGACACTAAAAGTCTGTATATTTTTGACATTTCTTTGCAACAAAAAGAAAAAAAACCTTGTGTCTCTTGTGAGCACCAGCTTTATGGAAATTCAAATAATTTACTCAGATTAGATCAAAAATCTTTACTATAATTAATTTTTTTTGCGATCAGTGTAGATTTTGTGAAGGAAATCAAATAACAGATATTGCGTTTTCCAGTTTTTCTGGATTTAACACATCAGTAGCTTCAGAACAACAGTGAGTGTCCGTAACACACTAGGTTGTGTATTCATGAAGATTAATCAGGAAAGTGTTTTGAAATGACCAATCAACCCATAGCCTCAACCCCAAAACTTCTCTTATTATTAATTTAATATTCTGACATTCATGAAGACGTCTATCTGTGTAAAATGTTTAAAAAAAAAATTTACAATTTTATTTACAATTTTATTTACAATTGTGTTTAATTTTGATTGATTTCTAGAGATAAGATGCTATCTGCCGACATCAAGCTAGTAATTACGTAACTATAAGTGAAGCATTGATATCCAGGAACTTACAGGATATTAGATTCTAATATTTTCCACGTATTTTCCATTCTCCATCCGAGTAACAGACCACTGACATTTCATGCAGCCCAGAATCAAGACCGTAGGCTTGTTGCTGCAGAGCTCTGATGACAAAATGATGAAAAAATTACCCTGCGTGCGTGCGTGCGTGCTTGCGTGCGTGCTTGCGTGCGGAGTATGGGTTGTTCCAGTTTTCAGCTCTCTGCTTTCATCTCACTGTGGCCTCCCGTACCACGATCAAGACAAGATAGAAACACCCTCACGTATAACTGGAGTCCTGTATCACACACAAGTATGTGTTCACACACACGCAATGACACAGCTTTACTCTCTCCACCTTCGTTTCAAATTAACAGAATCATCTTTTCGCCCTCTCTCTTTCTCATTCCATGCATCATCAGGGGAAAGAAGGTACAGGCGGTTATTACATGATGGAGCTCTGAGGGGCGTCTTGCAGCCCCCCCAGTGCCTAAAACAAAACACACAAAAAAAGACAGAGAGAGGAGAGATAGATATGTTGCTATGGAAACGGACAAATGTAATTGTCTCCCTCCACCTTTGCAGGTCAAGGCAGCGGGCATTTCAGCTCCATGATCTCTCCGTCTGCTCTATATCTACCCGCTGGTCTATCAGTGTAGAATAGGTTTCCTGGAGTTCAGAGCTACAATCTGCTGCATGATGTATAGGCTGATTTCATAACCTGTGTGTATGTGTGTGTGTGTGTGAGCTATGTGTGTAGGTGTTCACATCTTATCTTGCTCTAAAATGAGAAACTGCATTTTACAACTCTGGAGAAAAAGACAAAGCTTTATTCTTACAGTTTTGGAATCAAACCCTTTATATTTTACTTTTGTCATCCATCCAACACCAGCACAAGCCAAAATACACTCAAGACCCCTAACATTTTGCACATTTTACTAGGACAAACAAAAGTTTACTGCTTGTCTGTACTTAAGTACCTCAGTGTCTCTCAATGTCTCTTATTGGCTTCAAATATGAATGTATTGTACGTATTTTCTTCAGCATAGCCAGGGGTATTTGAAAACGATTTTTTTTTTTTTTTTTATTATGTGAATAATTCCCTTTTAAGATTTGTGATGTATTTTATACATGTAGAGTTTAGGTTCGCTGAGTAGAACAGCTAGTATACAGCTTTAGCACTACAGAAAAGTCATCTGTGAACTTTTTGGTGAAACTGACAGAAACTATAAGTTCAGAACGGCTTCATAAGCAATAAACAAGTGAGAAGTGCAACAAAGAAACACTAAGTGAAAGTGACTATATGTAACGCTCAGTTTGTGTTGATTCTTGTTTCCTTTTGTATGAATCCTGTCCCAGAACTGCTTGTTACTAACCTAGCTCTGGAGAGTTTACTCCCCGGAGTCCTTATGTTTCTTCCTTATGATTCTCTGCAATTCCCGGCCGCGTCCTGCTATCCATACAATGATGAGGATGTTCTTTGCTTGTTGACTCAGTCTGCTGTGATCATGCCAAAGAAAACAATGAATAATAACAACCAGATATATCACATCTCTGTCTGGGATCAGCTTTTTTTTTTTTTTTTTTTTTTTTTTTTTTTAAATGACACAAAAGACCCGAGGAAAACAAAATGTAAATTTCTAATATCAAAGTTTCATCAATCTGACTTGAGCTGGATGCGTAAGAAGAATCCATAATAACTTAAATGTGTTTTTTTTTTAGATCACAGTCTATTTGGGTACAACAGAAGGAGAGAAAAAGTGGAGCAGATAAAGATAAAACATACAGACAATGCAAAGATAGTTTTTTCTGAATATTCTTTATTTCTTCCCTGATAACTTTTGGAGCTGATGGCATCTCAGGGAATTTTGACAATTGGTTTTAATTCTGTACAAGCCTGCAAAATCAACAAAGAGTTTCTGCATTTCAATGTGATAATTAAAGTGAAAGCAGTGTGAAAAAAAAAAAAAAAAAAAAAAAAAAATCCTGTTAACTTCTGCCTCAGAGCTCGGGGAGAGACAGACTGATGAAACATGCGCTGATTTACAAAGCAATCCTTTTGGGTCAACGTCATTTTGGAACTCATCACTCGAGGTGCTTCCACCTTAGAGTTTGTGTTATTTAGGAGTTTAACAGTAAACAGAATAATCAACTCAGTGTAAAAATGTCAACGCTGGAGCGTGCTGTACGTTCAGCAGATGGCACACATGAAATACTGACACAATGAGGCTGCCGCGACAGTTTTAATTATCTAAAGTATTTACCACAAACTTAATATAATATTACTAAGTTGTTCGTCTTCGAGGCGATGCAAATGGGAAATGTTGCAGAGCTGCAAAGAGCTCGTTAGTGATGTGGTTAGCGATATGTAAGGCTGATTTGTCAAATAGACTTGTGTGATCAACAGATGATCAGTTTAAATGTCAGAAAAAAAAAAAAAAAAAAAAAAAAAAAAGGCCCATTTCAATTATCCACAGCCTGAGGTGACACCTTCAAATCGCTTGGTTTGACCGACAAACAGTTTAAAACCCCCAAAAAGATTACATTTACAACAATATGAGAAAGAGAAGCAGCAGATTCTCCAACCTGCATAGTTCTGGCCATTTTGCTTGATAAATTATTTTAAATGATTAATCGATTATCGATATCGGCCGATCTGTGAATCGACTAGCTCGGCTGTCAACCGCAGGTTAAGAAAGCTGTGCAGCGCCTCCAAATGTTGACAGTCTCAGAACTTTAAAAAGGCACCAACAGCAGGGAGACTCGTTGAATGAGCTTCTTTGTAGTAGCGATCAGAGTACTTTGCAGTGAATACGGATATTTGTCCGTTTGATATCGCAGAGCAGGTTTCGCTCGCTTTTTGGGGGGTTCTTACGGTTTGTCATACTGCTAATTAAAAAGCAACGCTCTCAGCTGCATTTCATGTGTCAGCACATTTCTAAGTGTAGTTAAGGGAAAACATCAGTATTTCAAGGACCTTTAAAATGAAAGTTAAAAAAAAAAAAAAGGTGCATGATGAGGAGCGTGAACACAGCAATGTAACACTGAATGACAAAGAGAGATGTGGTGAAGATGGCACATTTCTGTGTGAGGGAAGCTCGGAAAGACAAAAACAGGTATTTAAATATCTTTAGAGCTCAAAATCAAAAGAGACAAAAATAATATGCAATGCTGACGTCTTTACTGGCAGATGAAACATACAAAAGCAAAATATAACTGACTAAAGACCAGAGAAAACCTTTTTTTTTCTCTCCTCTTTTTACATTTGAGTAACCACTGCTCAAGAGGACCAAACAGGCCCTTCAAATCTGTATTACAGTATGAGGCTATTATGTTAAAATATATATAATTATTTTAATTTTTTGATATTGTATTACTGCAGCGAGGTGATGTAACCTCACATTATTAAAACAAATGCTGGTTATTATCATAGTAATATGTTGTCGAAACCAGTGTCAATGAAAGTATTTTAAATGAAACGAGTAACATTACATTTATTGTTTCCATTAAACAAGTATATGGATCTCACAAAACACCACTTTTTATTTATTTTTTATTTAATTTTTGGATTTTCAAATTAATCCACTGAATTTGGAAAATTAACTGACCCCCGAACCAGGTATCAGATATTGTTTTGCTCAACTTTCTGCTTGGCTTTGTGACATCGCCACGCAGCTCCTTCCAGGCTCCGTCCTGCTGAGCAGACGGCTGTGAAGTAGTACGAGAGTCACTGTAATCGGGCGTCAGGGAAGCCAAAGATGGAGAAAAATCAGCTTTGACTGTGCTGTAACCCACCATTAGTCTTAATTCTGCCTTTAACAAGTTAAAAAAAAAAAAAATTACATTTGAGGTTGTTTATTTCTTTTATTTTATTGCTCAAGAATCAAGTTTACTTTTTTCCTCCCACTTTAAAAAACTGCAGGACTGCCGAAGTGGTACGATCAAAGCAAAAAAGGCATACTGCTCCCAAACTTTTTAAAGAGACTGATTTGTCCTGGTGAGCACACCAAAGTCAAAATGTAGAATTAAATAATAGAAAAAGGTGCTTAAGAGTGGAATTTGGAGTGCTATACTTTGATTTGACTGTAACTCAAGCAGCTGAGCAAAGATATGTGTAAATCAACTTTTCTGTACTGAAGAACAGTTCCGCCAGGACATAAGTGCCCACTTTGGCCCATGAGTTCAGTAGTGTGAAGACTCTTCATATATAAGAAAAAAAAAAAAAAAAAAAGGGTGGAGATAAAGATAAGATCTTAAAAGCATCCACTACTTAACCCACCAGTCAGAGACGATGATTTTCTGAATTCTGTTTCTCCCGTTACATCAGCGGATGATATTTCACTGGTAATGAGTCCTCTCAGAGCGGCGGCGGCGGCAGCAGCCACACTGTCAGCCTGCACTCAGACGTCTTATCACGACTTCTGCTATCACGGATTATCATCCCTCAAGCACCTCTCATCTGCAGCGACGATGGAAGTCTGGTGACATTTCCTGGCGTTCAATTGTCTTGGAACATCACACGCCACTCCTAGACAGCTGCCGCCGCCGCCGCCGCACAAGCACACAAGCTGCACTGAAACAATTCATTCAATTTCGAGGTGAGAAAACCACCAGCCCGGCACGGTCTTATTTTGAGAGGAAGGGTGTTGAGGCTTTGTTGGCCACGCAAACCACATAATGTTCACTGAAGGTTCTAGTCGGCCCCGACAAATTGGCCCAGTGGCTAAAAAGAGCGCCGGCAGCTGCACCGAGACATCCGAGTAAGTTGACTTGCCCTGTATAGACTGGTGGTGGTGCAGCCCGATCGGAGCCATTTCATTAAATCTTCCTGAATGTTGCCTGCCCCGTGGTCAGCGACAGCCACCGTGGGGGAGCGTACTATTTCATCATGTTCTCCCGCCCTGGCCGCACCTCTCCAGCCATAAACAAAAATCCAACCGGAGACATTTTATTACAGGTTCGCCTCCTTCTCCCAAAAGCCTGAGCCCTGAAACAGGGGTGGGCGAGCGGTTAGTGAAGCAGCGGTGTGACTGTTGGGAAGATCAGGATGTAAAAAGTAAAAAAAAAAAAAAAAATAAAATCCAAGGACATTCTCTTCCTGCCCTCGCCAGCTGCTGACAGGGGGGGGGGAGAGAAAAGCCGTGCATGGTCTGTGGCCATTAGAAGTAGCATCTTCACAGAAACACGTCTGTTGATTTTGCATGAGTGGGGCTGAATGAAAATAAACCATTTAAGGGGGAAAATTGTGGGAACTTTCTAGTCTTGAGAGCGTTACGTTTCCTTGGCACAAACTCGGTTCTCTCTGGTCTCAGCAACATCCGCAGTGGAAGTCGGCGTTGGGGTCCTTCAGGAGCTTCTTGCGGTCGACGTGCAGACAGTCCAAGTGGTACCAGGCGTCGCACACGTCGCACTGGATCCACTGCACCGTGTCCTGCTGGGGCAGCCGGCAGCGCGGCGCCGCGCACGGCTCCACCGCCCCGCCCGTCGCCCCGCCGTCCTCCTCCTCTTCGTCGTCGTCGTCGTCAGAGGAGGAGGAGGACGACGAGGAGCCGGAGGAGGAGGAGGCGGAGGAGGTGGAAGAGGAGGACGAGGAGGATGGTGAGGGCAGGGAAGGCCGGGGGGGCAGCGGGTGTTTCCTGGGGCGGCCTCGGCGCTTGCTGAGAGGAGAAAAGAAGAATGAAGGAGGAGGAGGAGGACCGTGGGGTCAGCAAAATAGGAAGGGACAAGCTTGTGTTTAAGGATGTTCTAGCATGTTTACGCTCATCACATTTGCCACGGATTCACTCGTATAAATAGATTAAAGGTCTTTGTTTGATACACTTTCTGCTCCTTTGTATTTAATTGGACTATAAAATGTGAACTCAATTTTACATCGAATGGCTTACTTTGTGTCCTGTTACATTCTGTTCTTTCAATCATTAGTTCACAATCAACCTAATTATTAACAGACCGATTAATAGATAGATTTGACACCTGTGGCTTTCATTTATTAGCATAACTCATCAGTGTTTCCCACAGATTAGAAACCAATTTGTGTGTGGTGGTGGGTGGTGGGTGGGTGGGGGGGGGGTGGAGATCACACTCTCCTACTTCAACTTCGCCTAACAAATCTCTATCTCACATTCTTTCTGACCCTGTCTTTAACCAGTTGAAGCCTGAAAATATTGTAAACAAATTAATAACATAACTAATCCTCATCCTCAACACGTGCCTTTTTCAGTCGTGGAAAATACTTTTCAATACTCATCTGGACAAGTGACAGAGAGATGGAGAAGCAGGGAAAGGAAATGGAGCGGAACGTGTTTTAAATAGCGGTTAAAAAATAAATAAAAATCATTAATAACCAAATGTGTTGCGGCCGGCGTTGATAGTGAAGCACACCACCACACGTTTTTTTTAGTTATTTCACTTTTGGATTTTCAAATGAATCCACTGAATTTGGAAAATTAACCGACCCCGAACCAGGTATCAGATATTGTTTTGCTCAACTTTCTGCTTGGCTTTGTGACATCGCCACGCAGCTCCTTCCAGGCTCCGTCCTGCTGAGCAGACGGCAGTGAAGTAGTACGAGAGTCACTGTAATCAGGCGTCAGGGAAGCCAAAGATGGAGAAAAATCAGCTTTGACTGTGCTGTAACCCACCATTAGTCTTAATTCTGCCTTTAACAAGTTAAAAAAAAAAAAAAATTACATTTGAGGTTGTTTTTTGCTTATTTTATTGCTCAAGAATCAAGTTTTCTACTTTTTCCTCCCACTTCAAAAAACTGCAGGACTGCCAAAGTGGTACAATCAAAGCAAAAAAGGCCTTTTTAACACCGCCACTATCTGAATAGCTCTGAATCAGAACTATTATACTATTATTGTCCTGGTGAGCACACCAAAGTCAAAATGTAGAATTAAATAATAGAAAAGGTGCTTAAGAGTGGAATTTGGAGTTCTATACTTTGATTAGACTAACTCAAGCAGCTGAGCAAAGATATGTGTAAATCAACTTTTCTGTACTGAAGAACAGTTCCGCCAGGACATAAGTGCGACATGTGTGATTCTGTAAAGGTGTTCACGAGATAGATGCCAACCTTTTGTGAACTTGTGAATTTTGCCAGCCGTCTTCTCTTCTTTATGGAGACAGACGCTGTGTGCACGGTGTGAGGGGCTCTGTGTGTGTGTGTGTGTGTGTGTGTGTGTGTGTGTGTGTGTGTGTGTGTGTGTGTGTGAGCGAGACAAGTGACCGAGAGATGGAGAAGCAGGGAAAGGAAATGGAGCGGAACGTGTTTTAAACAGCAGTTAAAAAATAAAAAGAATTAATAACCCAATGTGTTGCGGCCGGCGTTGATAGTGAAGCACACCACCACACATTAGTCTATGTGTGGGAAACACTGCATCATGAAAGCTTCCTGAAGATGTAAAGATCCTTTGGTGTAAGGTTTAAAAAAAATAAAATAATGACTTGGTGACTCCTAGGGGGGGGGGGGGGGATAGGACAAAGAAAGAAGAGAGGTTATCCCTTTTACAGTTAAAAAGGGGGCCCTTGGTTGGTGGCAAAGAGACAGATTTCTGCAAAACCTCCATAACTGTCTCACCTTGTCGGATGGTGAAATCTGTTGAACTGCACCCTGCCTCTCTCGTCGGTGCGGATCCTCACCGACGGCGAGGCCAGACTGTAGTTCTCCCCTCCGACCACCAGAGGGGAGAAAACCGGAGAGCTGTGAGCCCTCCGCCTGCCTCTCTGCGCCGTCGGAGAACTGTGGGCGGGTTTCTGTTGGCGGAAAGCTGCGATGTTGGTGTGCACCGCCGTCTGGACCCGGTGCATCGTCTGCACTTCCTGTTTGCGGACCGCGGGGTTGCCGAGCGACGCCTGCAGGAGGTGGTGGTTGAGTCGGCTGTTGGTCATGGCGCCGTGGAAGCTGCCGATGGTCCGGATGCCGACGGGGAAGGGCTTGGCCTCCAGCGGGCGCCGGATGTCGCCGTGGCTCTTGGGCTGCAGCGGCAGAGGAGGGGGGGGGCTGACGCTCTCCGACTCCGATTTGTAGAGCCGCCGCCTCTTCTTCCCCCTCGACCTCTGGCCGTCGTCAACAACTCCTGCCGGAGCTGAACATCAAAAAGGAGAATATTGGAGCAGGAGCGGCGACAGACACCAGTTTCCAGTGAAATGTATTTCTTTATGATTAACATTGTTTTTAATTTTGAAAAACAAAAACATAACGGACGACCAGCTTCCAGTTAAATTCACTTTTCCAGCACATGTTTAAGAGCAGGTATGTGTCTGAACTGCCAAATAGCTAACCAGAACTTTTGACTTTGAAGTAGTGCTGTCAAACGATTAAAATATTTAATCGCGATTAAATCGCATTAATGTCATAGTTAACTCGAAATCAATTGCACATTTTTATCTATTCTAAATGTCCCTTGATTTCTTTTTGTCCCATTATTTTTTTTCTCATTTTAATGCTCTTATCAACATGGAAAAGTAGATCGGCTTGCTTTGTGCTTTGGTCGCCTGGTTTTGACTAGGGGGCGGAGAATTGGCATCAGCTGTGTGCTCGGCCATCAGGTGGTATTTCAGACTGGACGTGCTGCGATGATAGCTCCGTTCACAACGACAAAACACACAGATCTCTTTGGTCTTGTCAATGGAACCATTTGGCAACTTTTTAGAAGTAAACTTTCCATTCATAATCTTATTGGCATCCATTTCGGCGTCTCGCGCTCGCCATCCACTCAAAACGGATCGTTAGCCTGCTACTCCTTGGGCGGCTCGCAAGCCCAACAAGTGTGTATGCGGCGTGTCCGGTTCGTTTTCAGTCTAGCTAGATCCAGTGTGGTGTTGTAGTTTTTCTAACGTTACTCGTTGTTGCAACAGCATGTGAAAAAAAAAAAAAAAAAAAGTTTGCTAGGCCAAAAAGAACGTTAATCTCACGATAAAAAAAATTAACGCTGTTAAAATGGGTTTGCGTTAACGCCGTTAAGAACGCGTTTAATGGACAGCACTACTTTGAAGATGTCAACATTTGCCACGTAAAGATTTTTGCTTCATAGAGTTTTTTCGATCTGAATAAAAACTAATCCTATATACGCCTTCAATAACTGACCTGGGTTTAGTGTTAAAAAAAAAAAACACATTTCCTTATAAAAAAAATCTGCCGCCTCCAACGTTCAGCGAGTCTCACGCTGGGCCTCACCTGCTCGACTTCTGGGTTCGTCCGAGCTGTCGTCCTCGAGGAGCACCGTGTGCGCCGACTTCCTCCTGCTCCTCGACGTCGGCTGGTGGAACTTTGTCGAAGGCACCGAGGCTGCGGAGGAGGAGGAGGAGGAGAAGGATGGCGGCGTGGAGGGCGGGAGCAGAGAGGTTAAGCTCACAGTCAGAGGCGGCGAGGAGGAGGAGCCGGGGTCCGAGGCGGTGCCCTCGTGGCTGTGGCTCCTCTGGAAGGTCCAGGCGCTGCCCTTCATCTTACTGAGGCTGCCGATGGAGTTGAGGATGACGGTGGCCCGGTTGATGGGCAGATTAGACAGGTCCATGTTGGCGGCCGCCCTGCGGTCCAGGTTAGTTCTGATCCGGTTCTTTAAGTCGGAGGAGAAGGTGCCTGCCTAGGAGACAGGGGTATAAGTATATAAATTAGAATTTTTTAATATCCTTTAGATGCATGTATCATTAGTTTGGCTGGGTTTTTTTTCCCCTTCTTTTTAACGTCATGGAAAATTTTACACTTAGCGAATGAGCATGTTTTAGTTAAAGTACAAAATATGAGTGCACCAGATTCCATCTTTGAAATGGAATGGAAAGTCTTTTCTTCCCTAACAATTTTGTCCCTGACATACGGAATATTCTAGGGCTGTCCTCGACTAAAGAAATTCACGGTCGACTAACACTTATAGGATTTTGTCGACTAATCGATTAGTTGATTTAATTGACAGAGCTGTGCACTTTGAGAGGTGGTTAAGCACAATATAAATGTAGTTAATTAACCATCTGTAAAACTGAGTTTCTTCACAATTAATCCTGCAAAAGCACCACTTCAAATCTTGTGTTTACCATAAATGTGCCCAAAAGTTTCTTGGAAATAAGTAATTAAGCATGAATAAGCATAAAAAATGACGATGTCGAGTAAGACCAAAACGACCGATTAGTCGACTAAGAGGTAGCAGTCTAGAATATTCATGTTCCTCTGGGACACCTTCACCAAAAGTCTCATTGTCACAATGCCTGCACACACACTGCTGTGTGAAGCCTAAGTTGGAGGTAAATTAAAAAGGAAAAGGAAGGCATCATTCTCTATTTTTCTCATCAATCAATCCCATTAAAAGACCAAAACCTTAATTCTTCCCTACCCAGGCACAGAGCCAGTCCATTTGTTTCTACTGAAGACGTAGATATTTTAAAACTGCTCACAAATATAAATATTTTCTCTTTATAAAAAAAAGGGGGGGCATAATAATTTCCTTAAACCCCTGGTTACTATTTTTGGCCAACATTACTCAAGTAATAGTGCATTTGTTGGGGACCATTTGTTGCAGGATTAATACTCATTTAGTACTTAAAGTGCTCCTATTATGCTCACTTTCAGGTTCATAATTGTATTTAGAGGTTGTACCAGAACAGGTTTACATGATTTAATTTTAAAAAAACACTATATTTGTGTTGTATTGCACATTGCTGCAGCTCCTCTTTTCACCCTGTGTGTTGAGCTCCGTTTTAGCTACAGAGTGAGGCATCTCACTTCTGTCGCACATGCGCAGTAGCTAGGTAAGGACTACTAGCCAGTCAGAAGCAGAGTATGAGGGCGTGCCACGCTAGCAGCTAGGCGAGCATTATAACGTGTGTTACAAAGTGACGCACGGTCGTCACGGAAGTAAAGGCTGGACTACAACAGAGCTTTTTGGAGCAGTTTGTGAACCGTGTTTTCTGTTGGAGATGCTAAGTCCCTTTAGGGGCGGGGGGACTTTGGGCTTTTTCCCTTTAAAACCTATAATGTGCACAAAAAAAAAAAAAAAGATAAAAATCACAATAAAGGAAAGGGTATAAGCCAAAAAGCATAATATGAGCACTTTAAGTGGTATTTACGGCAGCGAGACAAACCGTGAGATGTGCAATCAACTAAAATCTTAGAGTATTAACACAATTTCAGCTTGCGTAGCATGCAAGTTTGTTAATAATGAATGAATTGTAATTAATGTATGACCTTAGGTGGACTGTGAGACCGTTTGTCATCGTGGTAATATTAGAATATAGTTATACTGACTGACACTAACCTTTCAGACAGCAGAAAAAGTCCAGACTTTTTTAACTTCGTGAAATACACAGAGTGCAATCTATAGACTTTATCTGTGTTTGTTGCAGTACATGAAGCATCATTATAATTCTGTGCGGTTGAACTGAAAGCGCACAGAATCTGTCCTTAGCAATGACAAAAAAAAAAAAAATTACCTTTGGAATTGTGATGGCATCGAAGTCTAGCGGACGAACTTTGACCTTCTGGAAGAGGAAGTAGAACTCGGGGCTCCCTGGAGCCGACTGGACACCGAAGGTCAGCGTGTCGCCATCTGAGAGCTCCCACTGGATGCCAGGCTGGAGGCGGACCTCATTGACCCAGGTGCCTAGCAACACAAGAGCAATACATGAAATATTCAGCTGGCACTGAATTTTGTTCCTTGGAGACTCTCATTCTCAATAAGCAACAGTTGGGGAGTGGGGGGCCGATGTTACCTGGTGCCAGATCATCACAAAAACCTATTAATATATGAACATTTGACAAACAAGAGCGAATAAACCAAGCGAGCTGAGCCTCAAAAATCGGTCATTTGTTGACTTATCAATGTGTTTACAGCTTCCAGAGCTGTGGGGAAATCTAAAAATGTTTGTGAAACAGACCCAGAATAGAGGAGCTGGAAGGCTACAAGGCAATCACATGGCCACGGCAGCACAGCACAAAATGAGAAATGCACAGTGAATACTGAGATGTACTTTTAATAGCAGAAATGAAAAATGAGTGTAACAGACTGTGAAATTACTTGAAAAATTAGGTAGTAAGAGCACACTTTAGATTCAGAGCCTGTCAGACACAGTCGATCGGCCTTAAGCGAAGACACAACTTTCCTTTCAATCTCATCCTTCTCATCTCGTACCTGTGCTCTTCAGATTTCACTAAAGACTATGAGCAGTCTGAGGTAGTAAGATAGCTCTGACTATTTTACGCAAGGCAACTAATGATTTCCCTAACTAATATATTGACCGTCGAAAACAGGCTTGCAATACACTAGAGGAAAACCTGCATGAATCCTGCTGCTGTGGCCTTCACAATTACCTGAATTCAACCAAACTGAGCACCTATGAGAGATTTTAAACCGATGTGTTCGACAGTACTGTCCAGCAACCAAATGAAGGAATAGGTTTTGAAAGAATGACGTTCATCCCTCCAGAGCAGATTCACAGACTTGAGGAATTTATCACAAGGACCATTGAAGCTTCTCCGGAGGCCCAAACACCTCTCTATTAACCATTTTATTGGGTTTTCCTTTCATTTTTCACCCATCTATAGGGTTAAATACATTACAATTACTATATAATCAATTTGGAGCTGGTGTCATGCTTTATGCTTCAATTCACACAGAACATAAGGAAAAGGTCAATGATCGCGTCATCACTATCAAACTCCCGACTTTGACATAACAAAATCTCAGTGGGAGTATTACAGGCTTCTCAATAAGCTGTACATTCTGCAGCTCGAAACCATTTAGATAAAATAAGTCCTGGTGGGAGAGTATAATTGAAAGGGTCTTGAAAGTTGAGGTTTCAGAGGCGCATTTAGCTCCTAATGTGCGTGTGTGTGCATCTGAGGGTTCACCTGCTCTGTAGCGTCTACAGCTGTGTTTTGGCAGTTAATAGCCATGTATGTGTTGGTTTGTGGGGCTCAGCTGCTGTCAGGCTGCAGGTGTTAGTAATTCAGCAGAAGACAGTATATGTGTGTGTATATCCCTCCCTCACATCAAATATTGTGTGTGATTGTGTATATCACATTTCCACAATATTTAGTATCTGTATTCCTGTCAATTTAAAATGTGTGTGGGCTCAGTTTTGCTTTGAATCTGCATTTTATTTCTCTCACAAAAAAAATGCCCATGTTCATCTGTGTCTTTCCAAACACTAAATTAAAGTGCGTGTGTGCAGCGTTTCTGAGAATGGGTTTCCCCGTAGAAGTATTGATGGATTTCCTGTAAGAGGGTGTGTAACTTTGCCTCTTTCTCTCTTCCACAATGACTGTAGAGTGGTGTGTGTTTGTGTGTTTGTGTGTGTGTGTGTGTGAGCCTCTCACCATGACTGCTCCTGTCCTTGATGTGGACACTCCAGCCCTCCTCCTCCTGTGGCGCTGCGTCACCGTCGCCTGCCTCCCTCTCCGCATGCAGCTCGGCGTGGATCCGTGACACCGACGACGAGTCAAGCGTGACGTCACACAGCTCCGCCGCCCGGCCCAGTCGGAACACAGACTGGCTCTGCACCGGCCTGAACGTGTAGAGGTCCCGCGCCGAGTCGGAGGCCGACGAACCGATGCGAAGCAACTGGAAGCACGGCTGCACCCCGGACAGCATGACTGAAGGGTTTGATTGTCTGCCACCGCTAAGCCCTCACCTGCACCCCACCCAGAGGCCAGACTGTATCTGTGACAGGCCCCTGAGTTACAGGAGGCTGCGATGCATTTTGGGATACAATTCTTTGCTAGCGGACAGAGGTTAAATGAAAGCCATTTGCCCAGGCAGTGCTGACTGCTTACATAAAGCTAAACTGTTCTAAACATAGGCCTGAAAGCACTGAGTGTGTTGGTGACTGGCATGTGCAGCAACAGGTGTTTGCATTAGTATGGAAAGCTGATGACCCTTTGTGCACTGCTGTGAATACATGAATAAATAATGAGGATATGAAGCACTGTATAAGCTGGCAAAGTGTGGAAATTAGCTTCTGCACTCGGTTATGAGCTCAATCCCCCATAGAGAAGAGGCAATAAGAAGATGGATTTGAGAATAAAGAGCTTCAGTAATGTAGACAGCCTGTGTGTTACAGTGATGCTAAATCGAAAGGTGCAGTAAACATTGAAACCGTGGCGAAGCAAACCTGCCAAAAGACTTGACAGCCGTGACTTTTAGCTGGAGTTCTGACATCTAATATTTTAAGGTTTGAACAGTTGTCACCTGAGCATGTGTGTGTGTGTGTGTGTGTGTGTGTGTGTGTGTGTGTGTGTGTGTGTGTGTGTGTGTGTGTGTGAGAGAGATTAAAATCCCAGGCTCCTGACATCAGCCGTCTCACAGGTGGGAAGCCTGACAGGGTGGAACGGCTGAGGTCTGTCTGATCTGAAAGAAACCAAACGAAAAATCCTTCAAATAAAAAAAATTAAATAATAAAAAACAACTACATTTTTCTTAATCGCTTTACTTAGGGTCTGAAAAACAGCTCAGCCTTTATAAATGTAATCTACTTGACACTTCAGACGAAACGAAAGCACAAAACCACGTCTCATTACGAGCTCGCGTTAAATTAATATAATGTCACAATGAAGCAGAAACATACAGATGCTAAAATTACAACAGAACTTCAAAACTGTCAACTTCACTAAGAACTTGGCCGGCTACGGCAGTGTGCACCGCATGCCGTGCATCAGCTGCATATATGGACATATCATGGGATCACCGCACAAAGCCACAGACAATAACCCACACAATTGAATGGCTTGTCATGTAAAAACTCGTTTTAGCAACACTAACTGCATATATGCGCATGTAATATACTTACTTACTTACTTACTTACTTACTTACATGTGCATGAATTGACGTTGAAATAAGATTTTTTCTTTTTTAAAAGAGCAATGGAATATCGCGGTGTGGCTTTTTAGCTTGTCAGACAGAAACAGGATTAAGCTAGCTGACGTTAGTTCCTTGTAGGACAGAATGAAAGTCAAAGCTGCCACTTACAACAATGACACGCCGACTTTATGCGAATTATTCCTCAAACTGCCGCCAATGGAACACCGTCGACAGCTCCACCAGCGGGCTCAGCAACTACACTTTAAACAAAACGCGTTGTTTCTGCGGGATTTTATCGCCATTTGTTCAGCCAGGCGTCGGTGCAGCTTTTCAGCCTTCTTTCCTGGAGGAAGTCCTTTGAAATTTGGCGCGTCAGTCCTGGGGCTTCCTTGCGCGAGAATCTACGTCATGTCCTGCTCCGCCCCGATTGGCTCAGGGCCAGGGCGCCTTCAGCGGGAGCAGGCCATAGATCGTATATATGCAGCAGGCCTGTGTGAGGGAAAGTGGGGCACACAATCACACAATAGGCTACATCCATGGGCACAAGTGTCAGAGAGCTGCAGACAGCTGCTGCTGGAATTGATGTAGAAGCCTGGTTCATTGAAGGCAGTATCACACAAACAGTTCCACGATGAAAATATTCAGATTTTGAATACATGTTTGTAAATTGATACAGTTTAAAAAGTCTTAAAATGACATCTACTTGTTGAAGAATCTGGAATCTATGAATATAGGGGGGATTGTAGGGTCTCTGTAAGTTATAGAGGGTTTCTAGACCTACTCTATCTGTAAAGTGTCCTGAGATACAGTAACTTATGTTGTGATTTGACACTATAAATAAAATGTGTGTGTGTGTGTGTGTGTGTATATATATATATATATATATATATATATATATATATATATATATGGCAGGACACTGAACCCCATGTTGGTCTTGCATGGCAGCTCCGTCATAATCTGGAATCATATGCATTGCTCTTAAAAAACAGCCTTCTTGGGTCAAACATATTATTGTTCACAGTAAAGCTCAACATTCCAGATGAATTAACAAGAAAAACACATCAATAATTGGATTCCAATAAACATAAAAACATAAATTTATTTTATTTTATGTCGGTTAGCCTAATAGCTGGTTTGATTTGCACTGAGAGATGATTTTATGGAAAGTACCCCATGCCAATCTCTAGGTATGGTGAAGGGTATGTGACGATGTGGGGCTATTTTTATTCCAAAGGCCAAGGAAACTTTATCAGGATGCATAGTATCCTGGATCCATGAAATAACTGGCCTTCAAAAGTAAAATATTTTTTTCCTCTATGGGAATTTAACATAGGGATGTACTTACTTATGCCCCCTGTATTTTAAGGAAGAACATTTATTTATTTACGATACATTATTCATTCACAAAGAAAATTAGTGTCCTTAAAGATTGGATTTTTCCTCATTTTTTTAATTAAGGCATTAAGATCAATTTGCAAAAGCTCTTTTTAGTCAACTTTAGCATGGGTGTCCTAATTTTTTCACATGACTGTATGCCCAGAGCTGAAATTTGTCTGAAAAATGGTTGAAGACTGAGATCTTCTCTTGACTATTTATTAATTTAAAAAAAAGGCAGTCCTGGCATGCTTGCTAATCCGTCACTGAAATTCAAATGAAAAATACTTGAGTTTGTATTAATGAAATGGAAATAGCATCAAAAGCAGATACACACCAAATAAAAATAAACCTTTCGATCCTCACTCTGTTGAAAATCCTTTTAATTGGAATTATTCATTCATTACAGAAAAAAAGACAAGCTTTATAAAATTCTTTGTAGGATGCCAAAAGGTCTTATATAGTACCGGTATATAAATAATCATTGATTTATTCTTCAAGCAAACAAGGGGGTGTGGACGTTTGTCCGTGGCAGTGCAGTGAAGTATCGTTAAAGTCAATGATTACCTGGAAACATGTCAAATGAGACCTGAACTCTTAGATATGAAGCATTCACGTAAATTATTTCAAATTGAAAGCAACAATCAGTAACAACATGCAGACAAACCAGTGACCAGAATTTCTAGTATCAAAAAACATACTGTAATGTCTCCTTTCAACTTTTCTTTTTTCATTTACAACCTAAACTTGCACTTGCACATCCTGAGACATTCACACTTCAATGTTTTTGATGTGTCAATCAAACCTCGAACACAACACAGAAGACTTTTATCCAAGCATGCAGAATACTAGCTAAATAAAGAGTTATTGTTGGGCTGAAAATCAACCACAAAATGAATGGGAGGAAAAAAATGAAAAAGTTGTTTATGTTACCTTTTATGCATAAGCAACAGCAGTAATATTGACAGTGATAATACTTCTCCTGCCTGAGTTATGGGCTAAAACAACTAATAGGACCTAGTTTAGCCTCAAGAGCCATCCTGACTCCGGGGTTTCCCAAAATTATTTTACAACTATGAGAGTAGATTTTGTAAAGTGTAAATCGCTAGAGATGCAAATAGCATGGCATTCAACATGTGAACGTAATACCAAATCCGCATAAAATTAACCTGCAATGCAAAATTTAATGATGATAAGAATGATAAATGTTTGTTGAAATTATTGAATAAACATCAGTGTCAAATCTGTGCACATTATAGCAGAAGGGATGTTAAAGGAGAGTACTAGTGCCACATACATGCCATTTGATTGCTCTTACAGTAAAGATTAGTTTGTCCCAGCAAAGATGCCTTTGATGAATAAAACTAAACATGAATGATGTGACATAGTGAGCCAAAATGTTTACAGTGATTATTTTTTAGGTGGAGACTTGTATTTCCTCCAGAATTAAGTGTGTACCATAAAACACTAAGAGCAATACTCAGATACAATGAAATAAAACTAAAAGCCAAATGGAGACTTCAAGGCAAATCATACATTTGTTTTAAATTGCAAAATATGAATGGCAACAGATACTGTAGCTTCTACTGAAGCAGAACAAGCTTTCTTACTTTGTGCTTACACCAACAAGACATAAAGACCCCCTCTATAGATAATTGGCAGCGAAATAAAAAATAAAAAAACACACCAGTATTCTCCTTTAACTATCACTGTGAGAGGTGATATTAAGTGAGTCAGGAGGATCATGGGAAACCAGGACCAGACCTCAGTGACAAAATCAGGATGGACTCAGGAGGCCAGCTGTACAGAAAAGTGCAATTCATATTATTATTATTATTATAGACTATATTATGACTAATATCAATATTAGCTATCGGCATCACGGCTGCTGTCCCACAAGCAATCTACAGGTCAGCATGCTGCAGTTACACTAACTCTTAGGTATACACTGGGACCGCAGATATAGGCTATAATATCAGAGTATGGAGAAATAGTGAGCACATTAGTGGTGAGAGTCGTCTTTATGGAGCTAAAGTGATGCTACAAAAAACTCTGACAAAGACATGTATTCTAGCATGTTCATTCAAAAGAGGTGCCATTTGTTTCCCTCTCCAGTAAATGCACTAGTTTAGGATGAGTTTGTCCCAAAGTAAACACACTGACTATATGAAAATTATTTTTAGGAATATGTTTTGTTTTTTCTTGCAAAAAAAACATGTGTTGGGGAGTATCACGTTGGCAACAGACGTGTGACTACAAAATAATTTTCAAGCAGACAGCGTGCAATGCATTTCTGATTAATTCTCCATGTAGCCCAGAGGAGGAGTGCTGCTGTGTGTTTCTTACTGTATTTCAGCTTAAGAGTGCCAAACAGTGGTTTTTCAGTTATTTTCTCCAATTATCTGTCACGAATCAAAGATAAGACTAAATTCAATCACAGTAGGAGCCATTGAGCTGCACTGGAGTGAATTCAAATTAATTGTTCTCTGTGTCAGGAATTGCGGTTGACAGTACTTCTGATATTTTTGCGCTAAAGCAAATTTCTATTATGATCAGAGGTATCAGCAAACTGCGACACCGCAGACATCATTTCATGCTTTTTCATTACATTCTTTGGAATTACAGAGAATAGTAGATTAACAGAAGATTGAATCCACCAGAATTGAAAGGACGTTGTATTAAATCTCGCCCTACCCACACATGGATCAGCACTTCTGTGAATAGCGGCTCTGATGTGTAATGAAACAGAAAACCACTGACAAGGTTGAATGACGGAAAGTGAAATCCTTTCATTAAGCCTTCATCAGCTGTTAATATTCCAACAGGCACATGCTGAAATCCAAAGGAGGCTCTTGCCCCTTCACCCTGCACAATGCTCAAGTGTCCTCCAGCAGAGGCTTTGCGATGTATATTAATAATGAAACATTCCGTCTTCACTCAAAACAACTCGATATATCCACAAAAGATCTGAGACGAGCAGCATCGCCGGCTTCTAAAATACAGTGTCAGTGTATTTAAATGTGAAAAGTTCACATTCCACTGAAATCATGAATTCATTTATCAAAGTTGTTCTGTTGACATCTTTTCTAGGCAGATTAAAGCCAACACTATAAGCATTTTTGTGGATATTATTTGACTTATTTGTGATAGTTGGCTTTACAGAGGCCTGAATTTCTTACATTTCTGTGATGCTCCATGCATCTCAATGGGTGTAAGCCAGTGAAATGTGGAGCTAAATCTTTTCACCCATGCAACATGTTGGTTTTCTGCACTTTTGTCTGTCTTGGTCCTGCTATACGACAACCTGGTTTTCAATGCAACAACGCTGTTACGGTGTCAAACAGTGCACCCCTGAGGCGACTACAGATACTCCAACACTGCTGAAGCAGGTTTTGATGAAGGGATGTCACACAGCCTCACTGTGACCCAAATGTGTAAACATGACAAACGTGAGTTAGACTGGAAGAGTCTTCCCAGCTGAAGGCGTCTCCAGCACTATGGGTTTGTTTTCTATCCGCTGTGGACGTGTGGTTAAAGGATCAAAGCAGCATTTTGATAGTATAAAATCTTGCATAAGCCTTGCAATAAGAAACATAGTATGTTCACACTATTTAATTTTTTTTTTTTTACACATGCAGATCCCATATATTTATATTTACAACAGTGGAAAAAAACTGTAGGGAGTGACTGATTCCTCTTTCCTTCCGGTGGATGTTAGTGATATCTCAGTGCTATTATAATGAATATTGCTTAGATTCAATCCTTTGACTATCAATTTGTCATTAGTCCACCTAACCTTCTTATCAGAGCTTATTTGAATCAACCTGTATTTACATCATACACAAAGTCCATTTTGGGACTATTACTGTTGCCTCTTTGTATTCATATATACTGTATACCTGATCAAGTGAAGTGCCTGCACAAGCAAAACAGCCATACAAAATCAGTAATAAAATGACAAGTAGGTTATGTAAGTCATTTTACACACTCATATATATATAACATTTTACTTCTGCAGTCAATAAAGACTCCAACTAAACTACATTGTCCTAATAAGAAGGGAACTATAGACATTTTGAGCAGATCCATATATTGCATTTATAATAGCTGCTACTTATTTTTTTACCCTCTTTTTAATTACAATGTGAACCTTTTTCTTGTTTCAAAAGGATCACATGTTAAATGTTGTGCTTTTCTTGTCCAGACACCAAACACCTGTGTCTGTCTGACAGCTTGTTGAGGTAGCCATACTGCTGTCCAGCTGTCAATGGCAACAACATCTGAATGGGATTTTAGGGACACTGAGCTGTGTAATGATGAGACTGTCCTGCCCTGAAAATTGACTCCATAAGTTGTTAGTACAATCGCAATGACAACCCTTATTTGCGTTTTATTGTTAGGCGGCGTCACCCTCTAGTGGCCATAGTAATTGGGATGGGAGCTAAACAGGAAATATAGGAGCACCAAATTCCCCATAAGAAGAAAGGTTGGGGTGGTGGTTTCCAGTAAGTGAGAATGCATTTGACACGGACAATCTCCTGCTGTGTGCTACATGTGCGAAAGGGTTACTCCTGACTATGTTTGGACCTGATACGTCAGACATTGTCTGGAGTTAATATGTGAAAATGGGGATTTTTGTTGCTTCAAATAACCAAACTGTTACGTTTAGATACGAGGACAGAAAACGCTCCTGTTGCTCCTTATTTTCTGCCACCGCTATGGGCGCTAAGTTATAAAAATCTCCTATTAGAAGGTAGGAATGAACAACCTTTAAGTTTGTATGGTCGGAGGACTTGTTGGTTGTGATAAAGATAACTGATTTTTTGGTGTGTTTCAGTAGGTGAAGTCCCCCAAAAGGTGTAAAAGTGCTGCACTTTAGTGTGCAGCTAGCACAGACTGTTCGGCCCGTGGAGCGGAGGACATAGTTTGGACAAAGTTTCCTCAGCAGTGTGAGAGGTCTCGCTCTCATTCTGTGAAATGTCTTTCATGTAAATCAGTTTCCTGTGACCTGAATTAGCCCACAGGCTTCTTCCACAGCAAGGAAAGGGAACCAATTAGTCAAAAGCAGTTGTAATGGCTGCGAGAGCTTAATTTAATTCACTGTTCATGCTTCTCTTTAAATATCTTTGAACTTATGCCACTGTTTCCACTCTCTCTCATCTGTATTTTTGTGGTATTACTCGTCCTGTCTTTCTGTGACGAAATGTGTTCATAGTTGTTAAGTGTGTAATTAAAGATGAACAAAAGCCGTGACTACAGATATTATCCAAGGATGACATTTAAGAGCTACCTGTGGTACATCTGCTCCACCATCCTCTGTCCTTTTTAAAACCCACACATGCTTTAGAGCTCTTTACACTAACAAATATACAAGATGTAACATGGTCCCAGAATAGCTGAATACTGTACATTTAAACGGGAGTGGTTGTAAACATTTGACCTTCCTATACCATACATACTACACACTATTACTGGTAAAGTCAATAGTAGCATGACTGAATTGTATGTTGCACAGTTGGTGGGGTTGAATTCATAGAGCACACGCGGCAAATGTAAGGACTTACCATTTTGTTTGCGTTATTGATAGTAACCATTCATTCAGAATTTTGTATACTCAGAATGACCAATCTTTCTCATTTTCTATTTTTCCTGAGCTGGAAGGAATCACGTCTCCATGCAGAGCATTGAATGTCTAATAGTGTTGGTTGCTTTGTATGAAACGTCCCCCCCCCACACACACACACACACACACACACACACACACACACACACACCCCTTTCATAATCACTGTTATTCAGTCTCATTCCGTTGGGGCTGTAGGCTGCTTCGTTATCTCAGATTGATCCGACTGCGTTCCAGTCACTTCATTTTGGCAAACAACTGGGCTACAATAATCAGAGCTCCGATGGATGGGAGCTGAGATGAAAATAGGACGCTTTAAATCATGCAAGTCATTTATCTGTTCCCCGAATAGTCGCCTGTTCCATCTCTGTCGTCTCTTTTATCACCGCTCCTCACTCTATGGTGTCCGTGAATCGGTCCTACTGAAAAGAGACCAAGAATCCAATTATGTTCTCGGGAGCTGTTCCAAAAGTCCCTGGAGTGATGCACAGTCTTCTCTTAATTTTATTTTGCACTGATAGGGCTTGTGACAACTCCACTGGGGGTAAAAAAACAACAACAAAAAAACAGATGAGGATAGTTTCTACAGTTGGCCGTCATTCTTGCGGGTGTTTTATCTGGAATTGATCATTAGTTTGAATGACATGAGGCGGACGTTTCGACAGGTTTCTTTTAGATTATGCCTTTAAATGTGGGAGATGTGACACAAAATATATGAGAGAAAGGGAAACAACCACTGGAGTAGGAGTGGTGTTATTCAATCTACAAAGCTTGTTTCAGTTTACAGGTTTTTCAGAAAGAATACGTTGAGGTTATTCTCATGGATATCGGAGGGAATGAGTGCTGAGACAAGGAATTGAGTCTGAGAGGCAGAGACGCCTTCTGATATACTCGTATTGTTAATAGTGTCTGTGTGTGGGTGGGATGAAATGCAATCATTGCAGTGTTTGTCTGATGCTGTGAGAGCAGACAAAAGTGCTGTCGGAGGCAACACGCTGAGATTTGACTCCATACAGGAGAATCTCTTAGCTGTTGTTGTCAGTAGCCTCGGTCTTAGAAATTATTGTCTGATTACTTGGAGCGTGCTGACTCCAGCTGTCAAAGCCGTCAGGCTCCTGTAATTATTTTTGACAACGTTCAACAGGTGGAGAAATAATTTGATCCCATTTAGGTGTTTTCCTGAAAGTGCTGAGAGCATTTTCCCTTTTCACATCATCGGAACTTCCCTTTGAGCCGGTGCGTCTTCGGCCCATTGAAGCTTGCATGCAGTCAATCTACTCTAACGTCAGCATCTTCCTGTAGATCTGAACTATATCTACCTTAATGTTTAATTTAAATGCATGCATTTTCCATATGCACAGAATGACTTTGTTCTTCTTTTGATAGAGCTAAAGGTTGACCTTTCGCATCAATTTTTTTCAGTGCTAAGTGCATGACATTTTGTATTGTGCATTTTGTGCAACTGCCTTTTTTTTATTTTTATTTTCTTTTAGGCTAAACTGACATCTGAATCCAAGCATGAATATTTTGTCTATGATGTTTCAAATGCAGTGTTCAAGGACTCGGTGGTGTTTGGATGTGATAGACAGAGCCAGATTATTGTGGATGTCATTACCGTATGAGGACCATGAGTTAAAAAAAAAAAAAAAAAATACACCCTGGTGCATCCTCTCAGGTGCTCTGAGCCGATTCCTCCTTCTGCCCAGCTTCTTCGCTCTCAGCCCCTCCCTCCGTTTTGGCTAAATCCGACGCAGCTGTGCCCCTGGAGGCCGCTCCCGGTGAGACAGCACCGTGCAGGCTGCCATCGGGGGTGGCAGCTGCAAGTGAGCGAGGATTGGAGGCGGGGCTGGCACTCATGGCGGACTCAGGGGTCCGGCTGGCACTGAGGTCGCCGTGGGGGGCCAGGGTGGCCTCCGGGCTGTCGATGTGAACTTCTTCGGTCATGGCTGTAGGGAAGACGGCATTCAGGAGGGGCTTGTGGGAGGCGTAGGTCATCGCATCGGTGTCACTGTCCAGTGGGAGGCCAGAGGTGGTAAACTCCACTCCAGAGTCACTCAGCTCCAGAAAATTGTCTGAGGAGAGAGTGTGGTAGCGGCCCGGTTTGGACACCTCGAGGCCCTACAGAGAAAGCGGGAGGGGGAAACACAGGAGAGGAGAGACGTAAGCGGAGAAGACAGGAGAAAAGAGTGAGGGTCAAAGGAGATGAAAGGCACAGGGAATATGAGATTACCAAAGGCAAGGACAAGAGGAAGGAGAAAAGGAAGAAAAGAGGTATAAAGACAGAACAAAAGATAACAAAAGGGGTGCAGAAAGAAAGAGAAGCCAGGACAAGTGGAAAAAGGAGGCGGAAGGAGGTGGAAAGTGAGGGGAGGCCCAAGAAAAGAGAGAGGGATGGGACAAGATGAGTACAAAACAGATTCTCCCAACAGAGTGGAAGTGGTGAAGGATGGAGGAAGGGAAGTTAAAGAGGTGGTAAAAATTGAGGTCAGGAAGAAGCAATGTGAATAATTTAAGTTTTTAGGACCATATTTATAGATTTACCTTCCACTCGCATGTAACCAGCACTACTTATTTTCCGTGTTACATGGAGATACAATGCATTGCATCTGTGAATTTTTCATGGAGCTATTTTGTTGCGCTGGTGTTCTCTTGCACATTACTATACCATTATCTTTGCACTACCCTCATTCCCACTAACATCTAGTCCTTTTTTGCAATCTGGCTTCCGTCAGAAAACACTCAACAGAAACCACTCTTCTTAGAATGTCCAACGATTTATTAATGTCCCCTGGCATGGGTGAATGCTCGGTTTTGGTGCTGCGGGACCTTAGCTTTTGATACAGCGGATTACAACATCTTGCTTGAAAGACTTAAGCACTGGGTAGGTAGCTCGGGGAGCTTTTGGGGTCCCTTTCTTCAGCGGTACAGTCCAAACTGAGAAATCTTGGTGTTATATTTGATCTGAGCTTGAGATGATCATTCGTGGTTTTATATCATCCCGGCCACTCCATTTTCACCTGTCTCAGCAAGTCTTCCCAGGACCGTCTACAACTGGTCCAGAACTCTGCTGCAAGGCTATTGACCAGGTCCCGCAGGATGTCGCACATCACTCCAATTTTATACTCATTACATTGGCTTCTGATCAAGTTCAGGATCCAATTTAAAGTTATTGTTCTGACTTATAAAGTTTTGCATGGTAAGGCACCTGTTTATATTTCAGACTTGCTCCATCCGTACACTACTAACAGGATTTTTTCCTTGCTTATTTTCTGTTGGATCTAACTGTATTTTTAAAAATGTTTATCATGTGAAGCACTTTGTGACTTTGTCTGTAAAACGTGCTATATCAAATAAACGTATTATTATTATTATTATTATTATTATTATGATATTGCACATATTCAATATATTTTCTGTGTGGATATATATATATATATATATATATATATATATATGTAACTGTATATCTTCCCATTTATACATTTTCTGTGTGTGTGTGTGTGTGTGTGTGTGTGTGTGTGTGTGTGTGTGTGTGTGTGTGTGTGTGTGTGTAGCATGTAGGGGGCTACGACTGCATTTCATTGCGCTACAATCTCTAAAATGACAATAAAGCTGAACACTGACAACAAAACTATACAGTACAAATCTGCAGGAATTAACTTGTACCAAAGATACAGACTATAAAATGTATACAAGACTTCTCCATTAAATATGGACACCCCGTGTCATTAGTGAGACAGAATGGATAGTAATTTAAAACCTGCCAAAACATGTAAATAAAATGTGTCCAATTATAACCTAGATGTCTAGACATTTTTGGATGTTTAAATCAACAAATCTGGGGGAGCTTCTGTAGTTTCATTCTGGTCTTCCATGTCAGAGTGCACATGATGCCTGCTGAATATCTAATCAAACAGCTCTAACAACTCCCTGAACGTTGACCACTTTACTTTCTTTACTCGTCTTTATTTCAGTTACACAAAAGCTCCTTCCTATAAACTTTAATCTAATCTGTTCCACTACTGAGTCGAGAGTCTAAGGTTGATTGCCTTTTAATTACACTTGGCATTGATGTGGGGTGTGTGTGTGTGTGTGTGTGTGTGTGTATATATATATATATATATATATATATATATTTTTTTAATTAGGTTTATTATTCCAGAATAAGACTTCTTGTATCCTGTATGTACAGTTTGCTGCTGTTTTTACCAAAGTGACACTTTAAGTTGTATTTTTTTTTGTATTGTTGCTGAATCGTTTAATACAACAATGTATTAATGCCCCTGTGAAAAAAAACATCTTCTTGGTTCCACCACTGACCTTTATGGTTACCTCGGTGCTCTCCGTGGGCTTCTCACTTACAGAGTGCATCAGAGATTCCTCGGCGAACCTGTTGTAAGCCTCATGGACCACCTGCAGACCCACACACAGGAGCCATGTCAAAATGTGGCCACAACAATATAATGTCCCAGCAGCTGAGCTTTTGCAAACAACTAGTCATGAGAAATACATCACAGACACTGCTAGAGAAGACACACACACACACACACACACACACACACACAAAAGATATTGAAGGGGAAGTTTGTGTGATATGACTGAGAGGCTGAATTATTCTTCTGGGGCTAGAGGTTGAGAGGACACAGAGCCAAAGGGGCTGTAATCTTTAAAAAAATGTTGGTTCCATTGAACTGCAAAAAAGACGGCACGAGGGAGGCTAAAAAAAGATAAGTGGAGAAAAAATGCACTAAAAGTTAGAGAGGAGCAGAGGGAAGACCAAGATGGATATGTTGAAGATGAGGTTGAGCAAGTCGGAGGAAAAATGGGAGTGAATAGAGACAGGTTTGAGAGAATGAGTGTAAAAGATAAAGTGAGGAAGCTGGGAAGGGAAGGCGTTTAACACTCCAATATATTCAGGAGGACCTGACATTTGGTCAGCTGCATGTCTGGTGATCAGTGCCAACACTTTACCATTTTTAGTGATCTCCATTTATTAGCTATACCCGCTTTATTTTCATTATTTTAGAGGGTCATGGGGGACTCAGCCCATACCAGCTGCCGCTGGGCGAGAGGTACACCCTGGACACAGGTCGACATGTTCTCCCCGGGTGCTCCGGTTTCCCAGCCCACAGAAAGAACATGCAAACGCCACACAGGCCCTTGCCGGCCGGTGGGTTTGAACCCTGAGCCTTCCTGCTGTGAGTCGATAGTACTAAATTGGAATGTAAAATACTATAATTCATTTGAAAGTGAAAAAAAATGCACACACTGTACCAGCTTTATAAGTTGTGAAATCCTATAGAGCTAAATCTTGCAGGGTTTTTTGTACAGGTTACATTTGACAGAAAATATAATGCAAAACTAATGTGCTGTCTGTGTCATGTGATGTGTAATAGGTAAATTAATACATGCTTTGTCCCCAGAAACTGTTCCAAAATGAAACCTGGACAGATCTATAAACTGTGTTTATGTATCTGATTTTTTATATACATCTATAGCCACACAAAAATACTATTAAAGGTTTGCTGACTATATTCTGTCTGGTCAACGTATACTGTGGATTATGTTATGTGAATAAAAGCAAAATAAGTTAGCAGGAAGCACCATTTTGGATCATCTTTTGGTCAGGGAGAGAAGGTACAAAACAGATGAGAAAGAAAGAGAAAAGTGAGAGAAAAAGAGGGGGTAGGAGAAGTAAGAGTAAAGAGCAATAAGCAGAAATTGTGAGACAGAAAGTGTAAGTGAGATAAAAGTCCTAAACTGAGCAACGCAGAGACTTTCAATGAAAGAATGAGAAGGAGAGGAAAGGAAAGAAAAGCAAGATAAAAAGAAAGAAAGATGAAGAAAGACGTAAATTGGGGCAGCAATGGAGAGGTGGATGGAAAGTTAGACTAACGGAAGACAATAAGTAGGATGAGAAAACAGAGACATGGAGAAAGAGCAGGGGAATCAGGAGCAGACAGAGAGAGAGAGAGAGAGAGAGAGAGAGAGAGAGAGAGAGAGAGAGAGAGAGAGAGAGATTCAGGTGGAGAGCTATGATTGATTTGAGTTTGATGTCTCTTGGGTTAAGTCCATAAAGGCCGCTGACATTGTCTCACACGTTCTCTGTTCTCTGATCTACGAGGAAATCCAGCTGCTGTCATCTCAACCTCCACTGTCGATACACAAACACACATAAGAAGTTCCTATACGCACATGAAAATTTAGAGGCACATTATAAGCATTTACACACACACACACACACACACACACACACACACACACACACACACACACAGAGTTCTGTAAGTATATACAGGAACACATAAGGATACAGAAACACACACCCGAACAATACATGTACAGTACACATACAATAAATGAGCTAAACGAGGGGGTATGACCTGTTGATTTTACATTCATTGTGTACTGTTCACTAGTACGTATTTATAGTGACTCCAGTAGGTGAAATAGTTTAAAATCTTAATGGGCACCTGGGTAGCTCACCTGGTAGAGCAGGCGCCCATATGCAGAGGCTCAATCCTCGACGCAGCGGCTCATGGTTTGAGTCCGTACCTGCGGCCATTTGCTGCATGTCTTCCCCCTCTCTCTCCCCCCTTTCCTGTCTACAGCTGTCTGGTTTATTAAAGGCTAAAATGCCCAAAAAATTATAAAAATAAATAAATCTTAACAATTTCACTTTTACTGGTATCATTTTTTACTTTTAAAGAAACACTAATACTATTCAAATGAAGTCTTATTTTAATGTTTTCATTTTAATATAGTGTAAAATAGAAACTATTAGTCTTGGCAGGGAATAAAGAGTACATTTTATTTAAATACTAGCCCATCACTATTCATTAGCTAATAGTAAAGTATTGATATGAAAGAAAGAAATTGTATTTTTTTGTGTTAAATAACAGTTAGTAATAATATAATAGTAGTAATAAGTAATAATAGTGAGTACTAAAAAGCTAATAACTAAAAAATGTATTTATACTATTTATATGTAATAGTAAAAATGTACTTTACATAGCTCTAAAGATGAGATTTTATACAGACATTCATGGTTTACAAAAGATGAATCCTACTGACTTGTCATCCCTCAAAAAATAGACTTTACTAATGTAAAAAAAAGAAAAAGTAGGCCAACTAATAACCTGAAGAATAGTTATTAGTCACTAAAAGGTAAGTAATTTGTGTCTTTGGTTTCTGACATTTGGGAATAAATGTAAAAACAGCACGCCACAGGGGAAGAGTCTCAATGTCACGTGTGAATCTATCGCTTCAACACTAGAATATGAACACAAAACATCTAAGAAACTAGACAGACACAAAAAAACACTGACAGCACACAAAAACACTTTTTGGGCAAGTAGGTGATTACGCAGTAACAATTCTCCAGAAGGACACATATCTACTGTGTATCATGGATGGTTTAATAAAGCCTACTCATACAGGTTAATCACTACTGCCCTTAACACATACAACACACGCAAAACTAGCACAGACACCCACACATACACATACACATCGGATATTTACCTTATAATCAGCCTACGCAATAAAACATCAAAGTAAGGAATATGTGCATGTGTGTGTGTTGCTAGCTGAATCGCCACATACTGTATGTTAAATACAGCAGTGACGCTACATGTCGGCACTTATAACTAGATTGTTTATGAGTAACTGCAGGTTTACATCTGAGCCGTTTATCAGCGGAGAGAGAAAGAAAGAAAGAGAAACAAGGAGGGAAAGCAAGAAAGGCAAAGCAGAGGTGGCACACATGACATTAGTGTGACTTTCTCTAATACCCCTGGTCAGCTGCAGTTACACACACCAATACATAAAGGAGAGCTAACAGGTCATTTAGTCTCTACACTTAAGTTTAAAATAAAATTTTCTTAAAGCAAGTGAAAAGCTCTGGTCTCCCTTCTCTAGTTTCACAAACTGACAGGGAGCCAAACAGATTATCACTTGTTTTGAGAAACACAAGATTTTAGTAGTAAATAATGGATTGAATTACTTGTTAAAATGGACATTTTTGCAGCGTGCACCCCGACCTGGTTCAAAACCATATCTAAAATCCTGGAAGACAGACCGCACTGTTGACCGAGCTTGTCAAACCAACACAGCTTTGTCGAATGAAGTACTGACATATAACTGGCCTCCTATGCTATTTGCCATTGATATGGATCTTTACGTCTAACCTCCATTCAGAAAGCGCGTTTGCCAAGATGTTGATTTTTTTCCTTCTTACACAGGCTACTGTCAATCATTTTCAAAGTATACTTTATATTTTTAGATTGGTTTTATACGTTTCTGGCTGCTCTCGGTTTCTAGTCCCACACGGTTTACATGATATCCACTTCATGAAAGAAATGGAGCTATCTGACCCTCACATACTGTATACTAAAATATACTGATACATACTTATAGTCTACATAAAAATCAATTGAATATTGAAAAGTCTGTAAGGATCCCAGAGACAGCTTGTCCCAAGTTGTGGTGCCAGATCCACTTCAGGTAATTCATTGTGTTTTTGTCAAATTAGGTCTTTAATCAACTTCGGCCTGTTCATTAAGATTGATAGCAGTTTCTCCTCAGTGTCCAGGATTTATTCAGTGTGATGGTGCTCAATCTCCTTTAATGGATTTGTATAATCTCAAAAGCACCACGATTTACAAAATACTGAACACACATTTCTGAAACTGTCACCAATAATCTTCTCACACAACAGCAAGTTGATCAAGGAACTTGTTTGCCAAAAGAGCAAAGTACATTTCGCTAGACACCAAAAGGTAGAGCAGAAACAGATAAAGAGGCCGGAACACAATTCTCTCACCAAGAAGAGGCTCCGTTTGAGGCTCCTTAAAGTAAGAGGGAGAAACGTAACGCACAGGCAACAGCGTTAGCTGGGCCACCCAATCAGAGACATCCAGCTGTGAGCTGTAAGGCCTCATTTCCACAGCTGTATTTTCAATTCACTCAAACTGAACCAAAATGCACATTATTAAAACACCACACACTTATCAAATATAATATTAAAAACAAATACCACACAACCTTGGATGAGGTATGTAGCTGTATGGATAATTAAATAAATAAAAAAAGGTTAAACGTGTATCCTACAAATTCAGCAAATTGTTTTTGTGTTGCAACATGCAACATGTAATGCAATTTAAAATTTCATGCAATCGTGAGAATAAGGAATATTGTGTCTAACTGTCAGCTGTATGCTGCAAAATTCCTGAATGTGTTTCTATTCCCTGAATGTTTTTTTTTTATATAGGATAGAAAACTGAATCCAGGATGACATTACAAATACACTGCAACACACATACAGTAACAGGGAAGAGGGAGAGAGCAGAGACAAACATAAGTAACATTAATGTGACATCACACACAAATTTTACATCACACACATTTGTTCAAAACCTTAAAGTGACAATCACGACGACCTGTGACGATAAGCGATAACTGCAGGGTGTGTTTTTTGTCGTTTGTGGTCGTCGCCCTTTCTTTGTTCAGTCGGCCATAGTGACCGGTAACCTGCAACGCCAGCAGAGAACGGAAAGAAACAGTACGCCGCTTTACACACACAAGTGAGTTGAGGAGCGAGTCTGTTGCGTTAGCTCCGCCTACCCTCTCTGGCGGACCTACCACTGCTGGGTGACAGAAAACACCTCACTAAAGGGAGCTCCGCTTGTGATTTTTTCCCCCCAGAATGTCGCCACAGAATGTCGTAATACTGCAAATGGCCTTTCAACAACTCTGGACTCAAAGAGAGCTTTAATATTCTAAGTTAGTAACATGACATATTGTCTAAACACGTTGAGTCTCTGCAGTGCAATCAGTCTCAGGGTTATTTGCAATGAGTGACTCATCTATCTGCAGTGGGTTTTTCATTAAACCGGTTTTAAAGATTATTTACTGTGGATGCTGTCAGCTATTTTAAATAATTCATCAAGTCATTCCTTTGGGAAACAATGCTCTGATTATTAGTTTAGCAAAAAGCAATATAAAAGATAATGGAGTTTGTCTAATTTGATTCCAAATTAAAGAAGTCTAAAATAACCATTGATAAATCAGTCCCACCATTTAATTACATCAAAATGATTTCTTTGATAAGATACGACAGACCTGATAGACAGTGTTTTTATTAAACCCTCATGCAATTGATCTGGACATATTTCTTACACCATTTGGTGCTTGTATTAAATAACTATCCCTGGGTGAAGCGATCCATTTCTGAGCCTAATGTTTAGGTGTTTTCTATAGGTGAGTCATCTGTTTGTAATGGGTTTTTAATTGGTCCATAAATTCAGTTGGTTAACAAATCCCCAACTGGGGCCGCAGAGTGGAGGGTTGTGTTGACAGAAGGGTGAACAGTCATCTCCTCTAAATCATCCACTCGGCCGGTTAATCAGCCAGTATTGAGCAGGTGAATAGAGGGAGAGCAATGATTTTAAATTGCAAATTAGAAAACAATCAAAGTTTTTTCATTTCATCTTATGCTCAGAACAACCTTTGAGGGCCGTCACAATTCATTCTTAATGAAGAGTATTCAAAATTGACATTGTAAGAATGAGATGGCTCCTCAAAAGGCTTTTGTAGTCAATCAACCATTTATAAATTACAATAAATCATGAGTCTTTGTGTGACAACACAGGGTGCTGCTCTATATTCCAGAAACATTCAGTGATTTGTATTACACAAATTGATAAGACGCATTTTCATTTGTCAACTACTCATGAGTTTCCTGTGTAAAGGCACACTGCAATGTCAGTCTCAAAAATATCTGGTACCAAAATCTTGTTATTGTCTGCGACAGATAGCATCCCTCATTGCCAGGCTTGAGACTGTAACTTGCGCTTATACTTTATTAAAAAATGAAAAATGTGACAAGGTCAAAATGTGTGAAAATTGCTTACTGTAGCTCAAAGCTTCCACACTTGTGGCCTTATGTTACAGGCTTATGTATCCAGCATACAGACATGTTAATGAGCAGTGCCAGAGTTATAGTGGTTTACTTTAATCAGGCTGTTCTCATTCACTGTACGTAATGCACTCCTAGTATTTGTATATAAACCACGTGATCGTGAGCCAGGACGAGCAGGGCTGCCTCCAAGGAATAAAGTCAGGCGATGTCGTATGACGAGCAACAAAGATCTGCGAGGGAGGAGGGATGGGTCAAACAAAACCAGCCTGTCCTCATGAACCATTCGTTCAAAAAGCTACGAGAAGTTAAGCACTGTAATCATCATATCATACGGACCCGTTCGTGAGAATGCGTTGACCCAGGAGGCCACTGTTCGTGTCCCGTCTCAAAGCAAAAGTCAACTTTGACTTAATTAACTAACGCAATGTAGTGTTTGGCGTGCTTGGCGGGTATATATTTTTCTTTTTTCTTTTTTTTGCAATGTCGAAAAACGGAACAGAACTGCGCTACGGCAATATTTACATCATTTGGAGAACGCTTTACATTCTGATCCTCGCACGTTGGGTTCATTTTGAACTAAAGAGCTTAATAAAATGAAAAAATTATCGTAATACTTTTTTATTTGTCAAGTATTTCATTCACGCATGCATGTGGTCATTTTATATAGACTATATATTAAATTACAAGAAAACACACTATATTGTGATATATATATATATATATATATATATATATATATATATATATATATATATATATATATGTAGTTACCAAGACATGAAATTACCTACTGTATATCGGGATAGAAGATTTTGGCCATAACACCACATAGTGACCTAATAAAAATAATGATCCTCTGCCATGTTGCTCTCTTTATTTTGGCTGTAACTATATGTGTCAGGTCCAGCACTGTAAGGGAGGAAGTGGAGCAGATGACCACAGCAGGAACATAACCCTCCTCACCCTTTTGATAATTTCCAAGCCACCAAACACACACCTCACTCTTCCCATGAGTCACATCTACTAATTTTGCCTACAGGCCCACCGTTCCACCAGAGCCTTTTCCTTTTCCTAGCGCAGTGACTCTACAATATTCCCCCCTCACAGAGAAATGAAAAATGATGGCAGTGCCCTATAAGTGGATGTTACCTGTCTGAAAGCTTCGCCGTCTCCCTTGCCGGCCTGCTGAGCAATGAGGATCAGCTTCTTGTTCTTCTCGTTCCTCTTGTGCATTCTATAGACACAGGACAGCAGGCACACCAGCAGCATGAAGGCGATCACGCTCAGCAGGGAGAGGATGGCTACTGTCAGGGGAGGCAGCTTATAGGCTGAGACGGAGACAAACAGAGAAAAATAATAAGCCTTCTGTGACTGCAGAACCCATGTTTTATCTACGTTTCTTGTTAAGACTGTATCTTGTTTAAATTAGTAGTTTCATAGTTAATGTTAATTTGCATTAAAATATTGGTTATTATCTAGTTAAAGACTACGTTTTTTCCCCGTGCAGCTCCAAAGATATCTATAGCATGGCAATCTTACATTAGACCGATTCCATTGTCTAAGTCAGTGGTTTCCAAAAAGGGGAATAATATATTTTAACTATAATACCATCCATAAGTAAATCAATGACAGAATGTATGGCTATTTTGGTCATGGGTTTCATACACTTTCTGTAATAAAACAGCTAAAAGCAAATAATCCTATCATATGGGGGACCATGGGATGAAATCTTATCACATTTTTGTGTCAGTTTACGGTTCCTTGACATGAAAGCGTTTGGGAACCACTGGTTTAAGTCCCTTTTATTTTGTTATCAGTCATTCATTGGCAGCCTGCTGCCAACCATTTAAAATATAAAGCAGAACTATGGCTTGTACTTGTGTGTATTTCTAAGGTTGGGTATATATCATTTTTGTATTTAAATGAGTTCAATTCTTTTTTTTTTACATGGCAAAGGAAAAAAAATGGAAACAGCTCTATGGCACACAGCACATTAAGTGTCAACATCTCATGGTGTTGCACATCCTTCAGTGTGTTATTGCTATCATGGCACAGTTTCATTATTTTCATTTATGACTACCGTAAAGTTTAGTTCAAATAAATCGCTCTATAAAAAAGGCAATATCGTAAAGCACTAAACTGTGTACATTGCTCCATCTTTTGTTACATATTATATCAAGTAATTGCTACTAAGTTGTATGAAGCCTTTGGTTGGGTGTGGAGTTAAAAGTTAAAAGACAATATATCTGGTTCTGCTGCATTGATTTTGATACCGTCTATTGTCCAACAATTTTATATAAGTGAAAAGCTAAATCAGTGGAATACCATTTTAAAAGATGTTTCTGCTCTTTATTCACCGATAGTCATTATCTCATTTGCCTCAGAAAGGCTCTGAATGTACATAAGCTCTGGTTGGCACTCACACAGGATGTTCCAGCCTGAATGTAGCTGTACTTTATTACATGCTTTATTGCAGTTGCATTACTCTGACTGGCACCACATGTTCCTTTTGATAGAAACACCTTTATTAAACAATCTACAGCTGATGAGCTCTTTACATCACATTAGATGGTTGGTGGGTTAAAAAGGCATGAGAACATACAATGCATTAGCTCATAATAAAGCAAGATCAGAACTAAATACAGTACGTTGATCAATTAAATGTGTATTTGATTCCTACCTTCTACCTCTATGTAGACATGAGCCACGGGAAACCCATCCAGGTCTGTCACTTTGAAGACACCCGAGTCTGCCACTTGGACCTTCTTTATGCTGAGCTCCGATCTCTCCACAGTCAGCCTGCCCTCCAGCAGAGGGTCCAGCGGTGTCACCAGAACCCCCTGGTCCAGGATGACCCGGTCCTGATTGCCTGATTTGGGCCTGTAGACAACGTTAACATTGGTATAGTCCCGGTAGAGTTTCACCTTCAGGTTTTCTCCATGGGAGGGATACAGGAAGTTCTGGTGTTCTGCGGAGAGAAATAGAAACAGATGTACACAGTATACAATAACTATATTAGCAATGTGGTTATGCTAATGTTGACATGTTTCTAGGGTTTCCTTTGATTTAAGCCTTTTTGAACCCTTATTTCCCAGAGTGTGGCACATGTGTAATGGTTACAGTAAACAGCTAATAGCAAAATATCCGAGTTTTAGCGACAATAGCATAAATTGCTCGAAAAATGCACATAAAGTTGCACCGCCACCTTAATAATGTGGACAGGCCATGATGCGCATTTTCACATCTTGCAGATGTACAGTATTATTAATTAGGTCCATATGTACCATTTTTAGGCACGTTGATTGTATTGAATATAACATTTAGTTTAAACCACCGCCATAAGCCTGAGTCTTGTTTAATGCCAAGATATTGTTTAGCTTACAGAAACCATTGTATCTCAGTTATCAGTATTAGTGATAATATTGTGTTGCCTAACCTCCATTAAAGTAAATGTGTTCTTGACATATTTTTATCTTTTATGCTGCAGCGGCCAAGCATCCCTGCAGGCAGGTTTAACCTCATTTTAAATAAATGAAATAAAGCCGTATGACTTTCTCTTAGATTAAAGCATTAAGATATTTAAAAGGTAATACACTCAAGAATCAATAATGTAGGCAGTAACACTAGGCCAAGATAATAAATGTGCAATGTGAGAAACACAAAAAGCCTTTTGATGATAAAGGTATAGACAACAAACACTTAGTGAGAACTGTGTAGGCTTATATCAAAAGGGACATTTTCTTTCTAATTTAAGTACATCAACAATGCACTTAAATCAGTCACTCTCAGATGCATCAAACACCAGCATATACATTTTACAGACAATTCAGTCAATTAAAGTGCCCATATTATGAAAAAAAAAAATCACTTTTTCTGGGATTTGGGGTGTTATTTTGTGTCTCTGGTGCTTCCACACGCATACAAACTTGGAAAAAAAAAAACTCCAGGTTGTTTTGAGTGAGATACGGGTTTCTGAATGTAACCTGCCTTCAGTCTCCGGGTGAGCTGTTCAAAATCTGCACGGTTTTCTACGTCACTAGCCAAAACCCTCGTTCTCAATGGCAAAACACTGCTAAAACACATACAAGTTCACCATAATCTACAAAATAACTACTTCCATGTCCCTATTCTTCAGGTATTCCTGAAAGTTGGAAGTGCGCCCTCATTTAGAAGAAGACTCCTGGCTAATCCTGCCTTGCCCTGACAGAAGTTGGAGAAACAGCTAGCTGATGTGAGCCTTGCCTTGCTGCTGAGCATGTGCGAATCCCAACAAAAATACTACAGAAATAGGATATCTCACTCAGTAGCTGAAATAGAGACCTGAACACACAGGGTGAAAAGAGGACCTAAAAGCATTGTGCAGTACAACAAAAATATGGTGTTTTTTGAAAATTAAACCATGTAAACCTATTCTGGTACAATCTCTAAATACAATTATGAACCCGAAAATGAGCATAATATGGGCACTTTAAAGTGGAGAGGTGGCAGCAAAGCTCAAATCTCTCGTCACCTCTGACATTCAGACAGTTCCTCCTCTTGACTTTGCCCTCACGGTCCAGCACTGTAAAGCTCCCCTCGTCCGTCATCCTGACCGAGTGCAGCGTCACCCGCTTCTCTGACACGCTGAGACGGTCCACGTAATCTGGCAGCACCACCGTCTGGTTGTACAGCACCACGGGCGGAGGCTCTGTTGTACCATGTATCTCACTGTGATTGGCCTGAACCAGACCAGGCCTTAGAATACAAGAGAAGAGAATAAAATGTTGCTTAAACTAACACATTAGCAGAGAGTGTACATCCTATTAAACCCAATCAGTGACAGTGAGTCACAGCAGGTGTTTTACCTCTAATTGCTGAATGAAAACTCCTGTTGTGACATCACTGATTGGGGTGTGGTCAGAGGTCTGAATTGTCAGTAGAGCAACAGCATTTGTCTGTCCTATTTATTCATTTTAAGACCACACATAAAAATATTGTTACATTACAATGCAACAGATGTATTGAATATAGGGCATCTTGGCTTTACATTTCAATTAAAGAATTATACATTATATATTATATTTAATATAATAATGAATAAAGATTACTTTTTTTCTGTTTAACTGACAGTACCTGAACTCCAGAGTGATGGGGCCTTCCACCTGGTTGAGATGGATGTAGTAAGTTTCTCCGTACTTCACCACTTGCTCCAAAGAGCAATCTGATCAACACACCAGAAGAAATAAGTGGGACATCTGTCAAAGAGCCTGCAACTTTGTCATGATGTGATGAAAGTCAATGTGTACACATTGTGTGTGTGTGTGTGTGTGTGTGTGTGTGTGTGTGTGTGTGTGTGTGTGTGTGTGTGTTTGTGTGTGTCTGTGTGTGTGTGCTTAGGGTACCTGGAAGTGCTGCGTGTGTGTGTGTGTGTGTGTGTGTGTGTGTGTGTGTGTGTGTGTGAGTGTATGTGGCATATGGAATGTTTATTTTCATGTATATCACTATTTATATTTGTATCTGTTTTTATAACTGTTTTGTGTTTTTGCAGAGGATTCAATGGTCAATGGTGAAATTTATTGTTGGTTGTTTTGTTCCTTATCTTCAGACCTTATTAACAGAATCTAATCTTTGATAACTTGTGTGACAAATACTAACCCTTAAACAACATACGATTTGCTCAATTATACGTGACTTTTGCGATATAGCAAATAGCTAACTTTTTCAGTAACACGTTACATGACATTATTGTAGTCCTTTGTGTGTCCTAAATATTCCATTTGATACAGCATATTTGCTAAGTATTCAGTTATAGCTACGCTAAGTAGACTCCATGCTGGTGATCCAGAACAGAATTAAGCTAGCTTACTAACTAGCATGTTATTGTATTTTACATAGCTAAGATTAGGGCCACTGTTCATCTAATTAGTTATTTAGTAAATATGTTTGTACAGTAATTCTTTCCACAGTTCTGTATACCTTTATTTTCAGTATTTCTCCGGAGAAGATACCAAAGTCTTTGCACAAGTTGTTCCTCCCCCACCAGAGCAGTTTTCAGTGCCAAAACTGTGACTGTGAATTGTTGAGTCTCTGTAAATTATAGATTGTGGTCTAGACCTACTCTATCGGTTAACCCTCGTGTTGTCTTCCCGTCTACCATGAACTTGTTGTCCTTCCGGGTCAAAATTAAAAAATGCATATGAACAAACAAACAGTTTTTTTCTCCCGACATTTTTGACTCTTTTTTTATTCATGGTCAATACACCTAATTTAAATGACATTATACCTAGTTTTTGAGTATAAAAAAAAACAAAAGTTATGAATAATTTTGACTAATAGTCAGAGGATGTTGAGTGGATCACAGACTGGTTCATTTTCTGAGTTTAGTCAGGATACTGTTTTGAAACCATTTGTTTGATATACAGTAAATCCTATAAAATGGAATAAAACACCCAAAATTGAATGAAAGTAGGTAAATTGAACTGACAGACAACCGCTAGGTGGGGAAAACACTTTCGGTAACACTTTGCTTGAAGGTATCTACATAAGAGTGACATGACACTGTCATGAACACATGACACTGTCATGACAAAAAACAAATGACACAAAAAGAAGCGTTATGTCATAAACGTTTATGACTTGTTTTTATTGTTTATGACACGTTCATGACAGTGTCATGTCACTCTTATGTAGATACCTTCAAGTAAAGTGTAACCACACTTTCTAACGCTCGCCCCACCTCTGCATAAAAGTACAGCAGACGTCTTACCCCTGACAACGAGCTTGAGGTGCTGGGCTGCGTTGGGGTTGTTGGTGTTCTTAATGATGTACTCCCCCTCATCTTCCTCCTGCATGTCCTCCAGCACCAGGTGGCCCAGAGAGTTGAGATGGCCCCGGGGGGTCACCACCACTCCCGCTCGCAGCAGAACCACCTCAGACGACCGGTTGGTCCTGGGTATGAACACAACCTCGCCGAGGTTCCCAGGCGGGACGTCGATGTGAATGTCCTCTCCGAAGAAGGCTTTCTTTTCTTCCTTTTTAACTGATAGAAATGTTTCATTAGATACCACAGACGGCCTGCTATTCCTTATTCGCTTTCTCTTTTTTCAATTCAAAATTGAATTGAATTGAATTGGCCGGATTTGAACCTGATCACATTATCACTATCTTTCCACATGCATATAATCTATCTATTAATCTGTTACTTCTCAAAAAGCATTCCTAGACATGCACTGAAATCCAAACAAGCATGCCATTTTACCTTTCAAAGTCGCTGACACAACTGTGAAATAAAAGATAGGAGTTTATTTTAAAATACATCTTTTTGTGTCAGCTGATTTATAAAAAAACAAAGATCTTAATAAATCAGTTACTTTCTTCTTATTAAAAACCACTTCCCCAAAAAAGTATGAACGCGTTTGAAATGTAAATGCAGATAAAAATAGACCATATGTAAATACAATCGGAGGTTCTCATGAGACAGGAAAGAAAAGCAAATTAGTGGAAATGAATAGATCACAAAAATAATTGAAACAGCTTCCTTTGGTGTGGTTTTCACAGGATCCGTGCTAATCATTCAGTTGAAACAAGCTTTGCAGGACGTTTGTTTCAGCCATTCATTTATCCAAACCCGCTTCCCCCAAGTGACTGATTAAGTATGTGCTTACCGGTGCAGAACAGGGCGCTAAGCACTGCAGCGCTGATTACTTTCATCTCGAATGGTCGGTCTCTGGAAGAAAAGAAGGAACCCACACACATTACAGATCAAATTAAAAAAGCATTTCATAGCATGAGTATGGCATGATCACGGCTTTCTAGAAAGAGATATATCTGCCGTAATAATCGTTATTTTTATTTGACTTAAGAATAGGTTAACTTACTTAAGGTTAAGATGTGTTGCTAATTTGGGTGTTTAATTGAAAAACACCTCAGCGAAGTAGGAATATGCCAATTTCAATCTGTGTCCAAAACATGGAAGAGAAGTCCCCTGCAGCCTCCAGCTCTACACCACCTGGCTGCACTTTATAGCATTTCCCAAATGAACTACCTACTACAAATGAAATACTAAGGGAGAGCACTGTAAAAAGTCCATGACAAGAAAAGCTATAGCGCTGCTTTAAAGTAAAATAAAACTATTAAGCCAAATTTTATAAAGTCTCTTCAAAGCAAAGAGAGTCGTGTGTGTGTGAGTCAGAGACATGGCCCTGCCCTGTGTGTGTGAGCTGAAGAGCAGCTTTCTTCGTCTCCTGTCGATCAGATATCCACTCACGACACATGACCACAAACCAGAGAGAGACATTAAGCAGGAAGAGGAGCGGTAAAGAAAACAGAAACAGTGATGGAAGAGACCAGATCCGATCACTCTGGTATCTCTCCAATGCATGTGCATGTGTGTTTTGTATTAACAGAATGAAAACATTGAATTTCCCCAAGAAGGATTAATAAAGTCTTTCTCCCTAAGAGTGCACGGTAATCCCATTGGGACGATGAGAGGGACAGCGGCCAGCTGACATGAAGTGACTCTGACCTTTCACGTCTACTGCACTGGATTAGACTAAACAGCAGTAGCACAGAGTTATTAAGGTGGGATAATTAGATGGATAGATAGTGGGAGGGACAGAAAGAAAGAGAGAAGATTTGAATGGGAAACAGCATTGCCAAATGTGGTCAACTAGTTCTGAAGGTGTGAAATTACAGAGCAGAAACTATGGATTATGGACAATGGATGCATTTCCCAATACAAGAACAAGACCACAACAAAATGACAAATCTTTGCCACAAGAGTGACATTCCTACATTTTCTCTATTGTATCTTTTGCAAGTATATACTTTTCTCTGCCACAAAACTTGTTTTTCATGTACTTATATAATACAATATAACATTGGGTCGGTTTAGTAAAAGACGTGATTTGGGTTAAAGTGCTAACATTAGTGTAGTGAAGAATATTACGTTAGGAACGTTAAGTAAGAAAGTTAATTTATGTAGACTACCAAACTTTAAAAACTTATAATATTGACACTTGGTTTCGCACGTGACACAAACTACAGTCCCCAGGGTTAAAGTCCTGTTTGTTTGACTTATCCACCACTCAGAACCCTCATGCAGAGTTTTTTTCTTTTAATACTAAGATGTTCTATAACTAAAGATAGCGCATTACATGCTGCGTCAACTGTATAAAACGGTATGAAACAGTACACCCATCCTGTCTCCTAAGTGGGCGCGGCCTTATTTGTAAGTGTAGTGAACACCATGTGAATGGATCAATAGTTATGCTGTATTTGCATAATGTGTTTCACATTTTCTTTTGCTACATTATTTACACAGCTAAAAACCATATTTAGTATGACAAATGATTATGTTCTAAGCCATCTCTGATACTACTCTTAGTATAAGACTGCCATTTGGGTGAAAACTAACAAATCTGAGTTTTCCGACATCACTGCAGTTTCAACGACAACTATACAGCTGATTCGACTGAATTCAAAAAGCCTGTTAAGCAATTTAGGGAACAGTCATGAGCGACTGAGCGAAACACCCCTTTTTAATGTTTAGATTTTCTGAACCTTTCATATACAGTATATATACCAAAGGCCTGTTGATTACATGTTTTCACTAAAATGAGATCACCTCCATCTTAATGTGTGCTGTATTATAGATTTCATTCTGCAAAAAAGTTAGCAAATGAATATAAGTTATTTTCCTGATTGTATTCACTGCAGCGTTATAGAATAGAGTGAATCACTGCATCTACTGAAAGGGAGAACAATATCAAAAAGCCATTGAATTTCTGCCAGCTTCTTCAGATGGGGGATTAGAGTGCTATTTAAAGAAGAAAGCCCATGTACTCCCACTGCTATCAGACGCAAAGTGACTTTCCAAACGACGCCCTAGCATTAAAGTTGGCAGAAAAACTGCTCCAGAGACTTCCAGTCCCTTAGCAGAACACAGTAATCACAGCATATTTTCTAATCGGTGCCCTGCGAAGCCGGTTTCAATACCCTCCTACAGAGCCATTAGCCTACTGCATGAGTGATTGCTCGTGCCGGAGTGCTAGGAAGAAATAAATCACAGGTTGGATTCACTGATGGAGAGAACTATACATCTGGTGAGAAAATTAGAGGTTGCTGCTGATTATATAGAGAAAAGATCATACTGCACACATGCACATATCTTCAAAAACTGACATGTGATAAATGGATTGAGCGAAGTGGAGTCAGAGTAGCGGTTATGTATTTAAAGAATACATCTGAAAGCCATGAAGAGGCCTATCATTGACAAACTTTCCCCCATTAAAACCCACAAAGAACAATTCTGCTGTCCCTATGGGAAACTTTAAAAAACGTATAATGTTGACATTTGGTTTCACACGTGACACAAACTACAGTCCCCAAGGTTAAAGTCCTGTTTGTTTGACTTATCCACCCCTCAGAACCCTCATGAAGAGTTTTTTTTCTTTTAATACTAAGAACTATACCGTACATCGGATGAGAAAATTAGAGGTTGCTGCTGATTATATACAGGAAAGGTCATACTGCACACACATATATTCAAAAACTGCCATGTGAAAAATGGATTGAGCAAAGTGCAGTCAGAGTAGCGATTATGTATTTAAAGAATACAACTGAAAGCCATAACAACCATTACAACCCAAGAAGAAAAATTCTGCTGTCCCTATGGGGAGGGGGGAGGGGGGTTACTATGAGTAAACACAACACAAATTAAGACATGATTTGATTTTTTGAATTTGATGAAAACTGAAGGGTTGATGATGATTAAGTGTTTTTTTTATTCATAAACACTACACAGGCTGTAATTAAAGAAGACCATTCTGAGTCACTAATGTTACCCCACTGGGTGTTCTAACTGAAAGAGTCAGCTAGGAAGCCCGAGATAAGGATGTAAACATTGTCCTTTGTCTGAGGGAGTGATGTCCATTTTAAAAGTCTGATGGACTCTAAATGGGGTCACTGCTCTCCTGTCACCTGTTCTAACCAGTTAGATCAATCTTCCTGTAGGAGTCACAGCGCTGACTGAACTGTGTGTGACTCATCCAGCAGCCTCCCCGTAGTGAGACGAGCGGAGGTTACATCTTTCAGGCTGATCTCATCAGCCTGACATCCATCCTGCCTGACGGACTTTAAAGAGCCTTTTTTTTTGCCCTCATCTCTCCTCTCCCACACAAGCCAGGAAGGCGGTAGCATCATGCCTCCATCCTCGTCTTGTTACAGTATTATCTCTCTTAGCTCTCTACTTCCCTGTGTCGCTCTCTTTTTTGAAACATATTGTATTGAAAACAGAATCAAGTTTTGAAAATAGACCTTTTGTACTGTACACAAAATGACAGAGCACAACAAATCATACGAACAAAAAAAGCACACAAACCATCCACCCCACCCTGGCTTAGTTGGAATCATATGCATATATACAAAATATAACAGAACTTAGTCTGGTAAGACTAAGTACAAAATACATCACACGAGTCTGCGAAATATGATAGAAAAGGCTGCCATATATGAAAACACTTGTCAGTGTTTGCTCTAACCGTGTACTTCATTTTCTCAAGTTTCAAGAAAGTGTATCTGCTCTCCTTTCTCTCCTTTGAAACACTTCTGTCTTGTTCTGCCTTGTCTTCCCTGTATTATCTTCTCCTTAAATATCCTTCAAATGTATATGATGGTTTCTCCTTGTTCTTGAGCTTTTATTATTCAAAAGCTCTCTCCACCATTGCTGCTATCGACTAACTTCATTAGCCAGAGTTTAAGAGCCTTGTGTCTAGTTAAAAATGCTAATTCAGAGGCTCTCTCATGTGTCTATTTATCCATTTTTAACATGAAAATAGTTAAATGAACTTAGGCTATTTCAATAGAACCTAATCTAAATAGTTTATACTGAGATCAATGCACCTTAAAAGTGGGTCCCCTCCCTGGACATGTTTGTCCCCTGCCCCTTCACCCAGACCATGCATATGCTCCACCCCCACTCCCCCTCCCCACCTTTTTACGCAGCCCATAAAGCCAGGAGCAGCTGCTGGTGCAGCCCAGGGTGTGTCACGACTGGCATGAATGGGGACTGTCCCAGTGGGGATGTCCGGATGATAGATGGGGAGGGGAAATGAGAGTGAATGAATGAAGAATGAAAGAGAAGTTGACTGTGGATTTATAACCACAGTCCGACACTCTAATGCCACAGTCTGAGCATAACATACTTGGTTTTAACGTCTAGGAATAAAGCATGTGTTCTCTCTCTGTCTTTGTTTCATGCTTTCACAGACATCAGTTGTGACGGTTTGGACACTTGCCATACCACAAGCCTACAAAATGCAGTTTTAGCTGAAGATGAAACAAAAAACCATTACATATCGAGGTGGACGAGATATGTTACAAAACAAATGGCATATTATCTTACCTATCTTTCCCTTTGAGATGACTTGGTTTATTAATTTGTCATAGGATATCAGGAACTGCCCTCATTCAATACTCTCTTAAGACTCTTAGGTGACAAATACTTAGTCAGCAGCTCTAATGTGTGCCAGTACATTGCGTAACCATTTCCATCGGGATGGACCAGAAAATAGCCCTCAAGTCAGACGGGTATATCCCGAACACAAGACGTGATAATGCACCACAGCCTGGGGAACATTCATGCAATCATTTCAATATCGTGCTTTAAAACCACTTGGTGATGCGATTAACAGCATCAGATTGTAAATACTGTGTTAATGTGAGTCGTCTCCTACATAGCAGCAGAAAGATGAATGGATTTACGGAATTAACACAATTGGGAGAAGGAAGGAGGCCACTCGGTCCACAAATACCTCATTAACTAATGTCTCGTCTGAGCAATGCTTGGATTCCTGTCTGAAAACTGTGAATTGCATCATTTTTGCCGAGCAATTCAGGAATGCTGAGAAACCGTTAACTGTTTAATTTTTGTGTGATTGCAGCCATCCTGCATGCCTTCGCTTCGTTGCTGTTGGTTACACGCCCTAAATCAGCCGTTACTGCCGTTTAAGGGTCCGCTCAACAAAAGCACTACAACAGTCAAACAGCGAAGGAAAAACTGCAGAACTTAACCCACTATCTTCCCCACTTGAACGAAATATTGAGAGAAAAAAAAGATCAGTTGTTGTAATATATAATTATAACTGGATGATGGTAATTACCTTCGTCAGTCCTCGAATCCGAAAATCACAGAACTGGGAGGGGCTCAGGACTGATGGCTTTCTGGAAATCTCCTTTTTTTCTTCTTCTTTATTTCGCTAATCTCGTCCACCCCATCACCCCCCTACCCGACAACAACAGACTTCAATAGGGTCCAGATCGGGAGTAGTTTCGGCGGTCCTCGGGAAGCTCCGGTAAGAATCGTCATTTCTGGCTCGGAGCCACAAGTAGCCGCTCTGCAGTTGAAACTCAGACGAGCATTACATCTGCACGACTTCTCCATTCTGTTGTAGGCTACATTTATTCGGTGAAACAGAGGGAGGAGGGGGGGGTGTCCCCCTCTAGACTTTACACACGGACGTCATCAGTCTGTGATTATCCCAGAGTTATGTCATCATCACTTGTGAGTTGTAGTTTTTGTAACTTTTTTTGTTAAAGTGGATGAGGGAAAGTGGGGTCGACCGGTCCGTTTTTTTGCACCATTACATATTTTTACATTCGCAGTGTATGATGGCAATATCAGCAGGTAGTTTTCCTACTTATAACCGAGGTCCTAATCTTTCCCTACCCTTTATGGCTGCTCTTTCAGTCCTACTTCTCAGTTTGTGCTGCTGACGCTGTCCAAGGTCAAGGTCTCCGCCACAGTTTTTTTTCCAACTGCTTACACACGTTTTCAAAACTATGTCTCCTTTTTTCAAAACTCTACACACAATTCCCAAAACTGCACACACAAAATACTAAATGCCTCACATATCCTTCAAAATACCATAAACACATGTCAAAATGAAGCATTTGCATCAAATGGCAAAAACTTTTTTGTATTGTATGCACTTTGGGCAAAACAAAGTCTGATTGATTTGTAATGCTGAAATAGTAGTGTTGAAAAAGTGTTTGCAATCGAAAAATGAGTGAAAGGCTTAGAAATAGCGTTGTTGTGTGTCGGGGCGGGTGTCAAAAGCAATTCCGGAGAGGGACACCAAAGGTGCAGCCTAAAGTAGTTATCTCTATCTCACACAAAAAGGAGTGTTAGACATTATTACTCATTCAATTCAAGCATTGCAATGCCTGTTCAAAATGTGTCTGTTCAGAACGGGCCGATGCTGCTTGCAGCTTTCTAGAGAACCGCTCATCCAAACAACTTCACACTCGACACTGCACTTCCTTGAGTTCTCAGCAACACACTCGCCAAGTGTGAAGTCGATTGGATAAACGGTTGCCAAGAAAATAAAAGGACAGACAGACAGATACTTCTTCCATTATAGTTAGACTTGCCATGAAATGACAGAGACTCAATCTTAATGAATGTTGGTGTTTAAAATGCCAAACAGATTCATCAATAATGAAAATAATCCTTAGTTAGCGCCCTAAAGTTTTGGAGATGGGAAATATGTCAGAAAAATCTTTTGCTTGCTTTCAGACCTCTCACTCCATTTGTTGATATCATAAGAAGTTTAACGACTTCTAAAAAGAAATCACCCCACAAACACACTTAAAGCTGTTTATCAATAACAACAGTACACTTTTTTTTTTTTCGACAAATGCCATTTTATTTCTTGCAAATGTTTCATAGTCACAAGGATCGCACAGGAATTAAAAAAGGTACTAACATACAATAAAGCACAAAATGACAACATGGTTGAGGATCACATACCAAACACGAATGACTTCAGTTTGATTTGAATACATACATACTGTAGTGGCTCAGTGTGTGTAAACATTTATCAGACTGTAAAATTGTGCACTTTTAAAACTGCAAATTGGAAAGAATAACATTTTTGGAATGTGTTTCAAAAAGCCTTAATAATTAAAATGTTTAAAATGACTTCCAGGCACCACAAGGTGCAACAACAGAAAAGATGCTTCTAGTTAAGATGAGCTCATCGGGCCTTTTTGAGTCAAAGATATCAGGGAATGGACAACAGACCAAGACCTGATCTGGGCTCAGGACATTTGCAGTGTGGGATCCTCCTCATGACGTTGGCTGGCGTCTGAGATTAATCCTTCTACTGCTGCGATAAAACTGTGAAAATGAATCTTAGTAAAGTTGATTTGTTGGTCAGGAGTTCAATCAAACACACCTCTGACAACTTTACAGAATTTGAAATGACGGTTACGTGATATGTTGAATTGGCTGCAGGCTCTGCAACGAAAAAAATGATATCTTATACTTTCCGTGTGTCTAACAGGAATGGAGAGAGGGTCTTTTACTTGGATGTTGACTTGTAAAAACCCTGACATCTGGAATTAAATGACTCTGCCAGCAGAAGACTGAATCGCACCAAAATGTTCTCTCTTATCTTACCCACAGTCTTCAGAGGGATGTTAAAAAGTCAGAATGTATTTCTGATCAATCTACTTTGAGTACGGGCCTCAGTGAGGGAAAAACAGTAACACCAACTACCCAAAAAAAAATGTGCATTTATCTCTGCGAGAGGATCTTCAAAGCTGATAAATACGGACAATGAACACTGAAAACAACAATAAACACTGATAATGGCATGGTTTCTAATATCTGATTCCCACTTTCAAGGTTCCAGGCTTGGTTTCCTCAAAATGACTACAGCCACAGTTATAGGGATTCTAACACTTGACATTCTTTGACTTCACCTTAAATGCTTTAAAGGTGCACTATGAGTTCCTGCATGACGTCGCTTTTGTTGACGTTCCAAGTAAATACCAAACAAAACAGAGCAAGCTCGCCCCTCCCCTCATGTTTCCGTAACTGTCATGACTAACTGACTTGTCTGTGATTGGCTGGAACATGGTTTGTTGTATTTTGGTGCACAGCCTGTGCCTCTGGTGTTTACAACCCGTGTTGTCTCCCGAGACTGGGCTTTTTCACAGTGTATTCAGGGGGCAGGCAGCTAGCGGATCAAGCAGAGATGCCTACGATTTGAGACAAAAATGAAATTGCGCTGAAACCATGCAGGAACTCATAGTGCACCTTTAATCCTGGAATAACTGCTAACTCACTACATCACTCACTCTATTATCAGTGAACAAGCACATTGATTACATTTTCTGTCTGCTAAATACCGCTAAATACTGTTTCTCATGCAAGATGTAATGTCAATAGTACTGTATTTGGCAAAAATTACAAGCTTGTTTGCATGGAGTGTGAATGAATGTAAGTGTAATATTGTCATTTAACAATTTAACACATTTGTTCAAGGTGGAATTAATGTTACAATAAAAAGCTGCCCCCCCCCCTGATTACTTTATTGATTTTGTCCCTCGTAGAAGTTTTAGTTTCTGTTTTTGAGATATAAGCCTACTTGATGAAAGGGAAGTGTAAGAAGTGCTTCTGTTTTGTGCATTTGCTGCAAGACAAGATCTTAGTTTCAAAAAAAAAAAGATTTTGTGAGTCTTGGTGAAACCGCCCAACATGGCGTCACAATGAACCGTAAACCATGGCACATTAATTTGGTCTTTAACATTTTGATCCTGTTACTCTTTCACTTCTCTGCCCACATTCATCTTTTATTATTTTGTCTTCACATAGTTTCCATCCTCCATTGACCAATTCAGACTCTCATACTTCTCTAACCAGTCCTACTTATCCAATCTGCCAAATTCCTTCATTTCATATCACAATATTGGTTCTTTTTTCTGGATTTTTTTTTCTTCTCTTTTTGATTATTATCTTCTCCTTATTCTTCAGCTCATGTTACATCATTTTCTTGTTTACTTTTTTAGGCATCCTCTTCCACGTCTTCCTCAAACTCTCCCTCCTCCTCGGCCGTGGCGTCCTGGTACTGCTGGTACTCGGAGACCAGGTCGTTCATGTTGCTCTCCGCCTCGGTGAACTCCATCTCGTCCATGCCCTCGCCGGTGTACCAGTGGAGGAAGGCCTTGCGGCGAAACATGGCGGTGAACTGCTCAGAGATGCGTTTGAACAGCTCCTGGATGGCGGTGCTGTTGCCGATGAAGGTGACGGCCATCTTGAGGCCGCGCGGCGGGATGTCGCAGACGGCCGTCTTGACGTTGTTGGGGATCCACTCCACGAAGTAGCTGCTGTTCTTGTTCTGGACGTTCAGCATCTGCTCGTCCACCTCCTTCATGGACATGCGGCCGCGGAACACGGCGGCCACCGTCAGGTAGCGTCCGTGGCGGGGGTCGCACGCCGCCATCATGTTTTTGGCGTCGAACACCTGCTGGGTGAGCTCGGGCACCGTCAGGGCGCGGTACTGCTGGCTCCCCCTGCTGGTCAGAGGGGCGAAGCCTGGCATGAAGAAGTGGAGACGGGGGAAGGGCACCATGTTGACGGCCAGTTTCCTCAGGTCAGCGTTGAGCTGGCCGGGGAAACGCAGGCAGGTGGTCACGCCGCTCATGGTGGCCGAGACCAGGTGGTTGAGGTCGCCGTAGGTGGGCGTGGTGAGTTTGAGAGTGCGGAAACAGATGTCATAAAGGGCTTCGTTGTCAATGCAGTAGGTCTCGTCTGTGTTTTCTACCAGCTGGTGGACGGACAGCGTGGCGTTGTACGGCTCAACCACTGTGTCCGAGACCTGAAGATGAGAGACGAGGAACATCAAGGTTAGGGTTGGGTACCGAAACTCGGTGCCAATAGGGAACCGGTGCCGACGTAAACGGTAGTAACGAGACCGAATAAGAACAAAAGTTTCGGTGCCTCATTTCGGTGCTCAACTTTACACTACACCTGACAGCATGTAACGTTAGCCTACCTTTAGCTAGCAGATGGATTAATCACGGTTAAAATGCTGACAGCTAACGTTAAACAGTGTAAATAGCAATAAACAAGTCACTAACTGTTGTTTACTACCCTTATTTTTTTTCTTCTTCTTTTTTTTTTAACTTTATTGAAAAGTACCGGTTCAGGCACCGTTTAGGCACCGGTACCGTATTAAAAGTATCGATTTAGCACCGGAATCGAAAAAAAAACAAACAATACCCAACCCTAATCAAGGTATAGATTACATATATTCTACACATATTGACTTTAGCGTGATTTATGGTCCTGCGGAGGCTCCACGCAGAGCTTTCGCCGTAGCCTACGTAAGTGGCCTGAAGTTTATACTTGTGCATTGGTGTGTTCGTCGATGTCTTTAAGAGAATAGCAGGGCCGGCATATGTGTGCGTGTGTGTGTGGGGAGTGTGTGGTAGAGCGAGTGAGAGATTGATGGCAATTAGCTTCGGAGCGATTATCGACTCTAGAGTCTCATAGTGAGAGAAACAAAGTGTCTCCCCGGGTTCTTTCTGACCACGGTGGGAAATCTGTAGCAGGAAAAGTTAATTTTCTCCTTGATTTCATGTTGTTTATGGAGAAGGAGAACCAGGAAATGAGTAGGGGGAAACGCCACAGTTACATTTTTCGAGATGTGCACGTCAGGCTACGGAGTAGGGTCTGCGTCTCCACGTACCTATGTACGTAGCCACAGCGTAGATTTAACGCTGAAGCATAAATCAAGCTCTACCAATCAATAGATAACTTTATTTTCCCCACAGATCAAGGTTACAATACGATGCATGGGGTTGTTTTTGCAACTGAGAACCATTGTTTTACTTGTAGAGTTTTCTGGCTGTCCGTATCTCACTGACGGAGAACAGTGCTGCAACCTCATAAGGCACTGGCATGATGTTAGACTGCTTTACTTCTTCGTTTTTACATTTTGATGGGCCTTAGCTATTGCTGGACTTACCAATAAAGAGCATTAAAGGTAAACAAAACTACTTATTACTTAGTGTCAAGATGTTTTAATATCAAAATTGATAGCAAGAACTCATAGGATAATTAATCATTCATAGTAAAACAAAAAAAGAGACATAAAACTTCAACTTTATATTATGTCTCTATCAGAGTAGCAATAAATAACGGTATCAATATTTTATTCTGATGACAAATTAAAATTGTTACTGTATACAACGGTACAATATTTGATGCGTTACCTTTGGAGAGGGCACCACGCTGAAGGTGTTCATGATGCGGTCAGGATACTCCTCCCTGATCTTGCTGATGAGCAGGGTGCCCATGCCGGAGCCGGTGCCTCCTCCCAGGGAGTGCGTGAGCTGGAAACCCTGCAGACACTCACAGCTTTCAGCCTCTTTTCTCACCACATCCAGGACTGAATCCACCAGCTCGGCCCCCTCCGTGTAGTGACCTTTGGCCCAGTTGTTTCCTGCTCCACTTTGACCTGGGGCATTAAAAAAGTTTTTTTTCTCAACAACCAAACGAAATTCACAAGAAAAACTTTAATCAGCGTTATTTTTTCTCCATTTTTGATGATTAATGTTGAAGTGGAATAACAATAAACCAAAGTCAACAATGAATAATTTTGAAGCATCCAACAAACAAGTCAAAGTCAGTGAGTGAGCTGAAGGCCAATGTGGTTTTTTGGACTGTTTATGGCAGGAGTGGGCTCGTTTGCGCCGTATGCCATATAAAGTAGAAAAAGGGACACCAAGCATTTATCCTTCAAATGAAGTCCAAACCCTTGTGACAGCAAGCTTCCAAGTGTCTTTGGGCATGCTCCATGACTGAATGATGATGATGTTTTTTACCCCACCATGACCTCTGACCTCCGGTGCAAAAGAAGGCCGCATTAAAATATGTATTCCAGTAGCATGTGTTCTTACCAAAAACAAAGTTGTCAGGCCTGAAGATTTGTCCAAAAGGTCCAGAGCGGACTGAGTCCATGGTGCCTGGTTCCAGGTCAACAAGGATGGCTCGGGGCACATACTTCCCACCTGAACACACACACACACACACACACACACACACACACACACACACACACACACACACACACACACACACACACACACACAAACAACATGTCATGTGCTTAAGATGGCATTAAAACTGCAAAATCAAACTAGAAAAAAGTTGAAATGTACAGACAAATTTAAAAGAGGGTGTTATAAGAGCTGTTGTAAGCCGGGTTTCTAACCCTGTGATGCTACAATGTAGGCTGCATTGTCCACATCACGTCCATCAACCCATATTCGACAGTGGATCCTGGCGATTATGATTCACTTCATCAAATTATTTACAGGCAAGAATGCTGTGAATGTCTCACTCAGTTGCTGTTGGAAAATGATGACAGTGTATGGAAAAGTTTAGTAGAGTCAAAAGCTCAGGTTCTCACACAGTATAACAGCTGGTGTATGGATGTATCAAACGTGGCCACTAAGTGGAGAAACACAAGAAACAGCTGTCCAATTAAAACACTCCTAACAGTTTGTGTTGGTAAAATGAACTATATCGCAGCCAAATTAAGCAACCATATGGCATTTTCTGGTCATTTAAAGTGCTCATATAATGCTCATTTTCAGGTTCATAATTGTAGTTGGAGGTTATAGCAGAATAGGTTTACATGGTTTCATTTTCAAAATACACCATATTTTTGTTGTACTGCACATTGTTGCAGCTCCTCTTTCCACCCTGTGTGTTGAGCTCTCTGTTTTAGCTACAGAGTGAGGCGTCTCACTTCTACTCCATCTTTGTTGGGAGTCGCACATGCGCAGGCCTAGGTCAGCACTACTAGCCAGTCAGAAGCAGAGTATGAGGGCGTGCCACGCTAGCAGCTAGGCGAGTATTATAACGTGTGTTACAAAGTGGCGCACGTTCGTCATGGAAGTAAAGGCTGGACTACAACAGAGCTGTTTGGAGCAGTTTGCGAACAGGGTTTTCTGTTGGACATGGTAAGTCCCTTTGTGGGGGACTTTGGGCTTTTTCAATTTGTAAACCTATTACGTGCACAAAAAAGATATATAACACAATAAAGTAAAGGGAAAAAGCCAAAAATCATAATATGAGCACTTTAATAGGCTACACTAGCTACTTCTGTGAACTATTATTGAGGCTCATCCAATTCTTTTTTTGAGTAATACTGTCTTACAATAGTCTCTCAGGTGCCAGCTTCAGTTTTTCTTATGTTCTTGAGCTGCTGATTAAACCTGTAGTATTTAGGCTTCTTAAACTTCAGACTGTCATGTTACATAGTTGATATACAAACATTAAGGGCATTGGACATGTAAAATGTATAACTTTTTTATTATTAATAGCATAGTAGTCTATGCAGCGCAGTAAAAGTAATAGAAGAATATCTTAACAAAGGTAGTTTTGTCTGAAAATCTTCCTGTGTTAGTAGCTCTTTGAGGCAGTATGTCCGTCATAATGAATCTCATCATGTGAACAGCACATAGCACATGTGCACATCAGGTCTGTAAATGTAACTCTTTTTCTTTCAATTAGCATAACATGTGTATCCTGGTTTTAAAGCGGTTGTAATGTATTTGCATGCTATTTGTAGCAGCTGCAGTGAGCCAGTTTCACCACAGGGGGGACGTCTCCCCTCACTTTATCAAACACAGTCCTCAGTGTATGCCAGGATGGACTTACCAGTGGCCTCGTTGTAGTACACACTGATCCTGTCCAGCTGCAGGTCGCTGTCTCCATGGTAGGTTCCTGTCGGGTCGATGCCGTGCTCATCGCTGATCACCTCCCAGAACTAAACACACAAACACACGGGCCAATACAGCATCAGTTAAGATGCACTGTACTGTAACAATAATAATAATAATAATAATGTATTTGATATAGCAACAATAGAAAACCAATGAAGTTAAAAGATTAAAAGACTAAAAACCTAAAATTACAAACATGAGACAAAAGCGAGTTGAAACAAGTGCGTCTTCAGCTGCTTTCTAAAAACGTCAGAACGTAAGGTAACAGGAAGGGCGTTCCACAGAGTCGGAGCTACAACTTCAAAGGAACGGTGACCTTTAGTTTTCACACGCCGATCGATGAATGTTAATTTATAAAAACACTCAAACTTTGTGTGACCTATACATTTAATCCATCTTCAAGGGTTGACACTTAAAAACAATCAACCTGTCACTGGGCTTTAACCTGAAACATCCATTTGCAGCTTTAATTATGATAAAATGCTGTGTGGAGTTATTCAATCACAGTTCTGGAAGCATGGGTTAGAAAGAGGTGTCTTTGTGTAGCGATAAAAGCCATAAGTGCAAGTCAATTTACTGAGGGGGAAGAAGAGAGGACTCTGTAGGATTCTGTCCTGTGTGCTTCCCAAGGACACACTGTCATCTGATTGCCTTTTGCAGTCACAAGATCCCCTAAAAACAGCAACATGTTCTGTAAAACCACTGTTTCTTTCTTTTAATCTGGTTAAAAAAAGGTTATTTGCAGTCTGCAGTTACCTTGCTCTGAACAACAATCTGGCTCTCAGTATTCTCCGATCGTCATGCTGCTTAAAAGCTGCAAGTCATGGATACACCCTTATTGTTTCATGTATAATTTGTTATTTCTGACCCAAAGGCTTTTTGAAAGACACCGTGTTCTTTGATCCAGATCACAAGGCACCCGAAAACAGCTCAGAAACAACTTTCTGCATTTGATGTACTTATATCGTCGGCTAGATTTCCAAATTACCCATAGAAACATGTGAAATATCTGTATTTAAATGACAGCAGTGGCACAGCCCTGATCATAAAGGAGAAAAAGAGAGTTTCAGAGGTTTGAGACCAAAACAAGGGACATTATGTCACAAGAGAAGCAAAGAAGAGGGCTACAACTGACAATTATTTGCATTATTGATTCATTTCTTAACAACAGATTAATAGAATACACGTTTTAGAAAGTAAGGAAAACGTCTCTTTACTTGCTAGTCCAATTAACGGTCAAAAAACCCGCACATATTCAGTCTACCGTGTGACAGAAGACTAAGTTAACCAACAACTATTCATCTTAGAAGCTGGAAATATTTGGCATTTTTGCTTATAACGGACTAAACTGATTGCTGATCAATTTTCTGTTGAAAGGCTTTTCAATTAATTGACTAGTTTTTTAGCGTACAAAAAGCTAAAATCTTGAAATGTAGTGTTTATGGAACGTAAAAAATGGCTTGACCTTTTGTAGCCTAAAACACATACTGTACATCTAAAAAGGAACTGATCATAACACATGTCAGTTAAGCTCACACCTATCATATTATCTACCCAGGAGGCAAAGTCCAGAGGGTTCTTACAGCAAAGGAACACGTTGAGCTTCAGTAAGAGGCGGAAGAGGTCAGTGAGAGCAGAGCTTTATCAGGAGGATTCAGGATTCAGTCGGCCTCGTTTCGTTTCTACATCAACGCCAAACTCAGTTAAGATACGAGCAGACTGTCACACCAGCTCAGTCAGCTGACCCTAATCTGTGTGATTGTGTGTTTAAAAGGAAAACGGGGAGATAAGCAGAGGGAGGTTGGCACGTTCTGTGTGTGTGTGTGTGTGTGTGTGTGTGTAAGAGAGAGATTGGTGGACAAGAAAATCTCATTTTGTAATCTTTGCTACTGTCCCCTCACCATCTTTGTCTGTTTCTGAATTTATTTAAATGATCATTTAGAAGACTAATCCCTTACAATTACACAATATGGCTAAATATACATTGTGATGTACACTGGGTTAAATAATAGCACACACAAAACACTGTATCACAGACTTTATATGTGTCACGGTGTGAGAGGTCAAAAGGAGGACCCAAAAGCAGGAGAACAGCCAGACAGGTTGGCAGAACAAAAAGCGAGCTTTAATAGCCTAAACATAAGACTGAACCCTCCCCCCAAAAAAGAACTTATTTAACACTAGGAGAGCCAGGAACAAACGCAGACACAATCAGACACCGAAACAAGGGAACACCGATTAATATCCAAAAAGATCGGGGTAAGTGGGTGAATTCAAGCAGAGTTAATCCATTGTGAAATGACGATGACCTCAGCCTCACTAAATCCTCTGTAAATACACACGTCTTTCCTGATCAGGGCCATTGGGCAGTGGAGTTTGAGTCACCCCATATGGGGTTGCCACGCCTCTTGTTGCCCCGCCAAGAACCCCCCACCCCCCAAAACACACACACACACACACACACACACACACACAGGGAAAGTCTGCTGGATGAGTGCGTAATGGCCCAAATAAATGTATATTACTTAAAGCTACATTGTGTAAGAATTTCTTCCATCTAGCGGTGAAATTGTATGAAAACCAACTGAATATTGCTTTCTAGCCCTTCCTCCTACGGTGGCTGAACCCGAACTCTCCATCGTTTACACGCAGCTGTTCTAGCCACTTCAATATTAACTTTTGTCTTGTTGCTTTGCCTGTCGCGTTGTCGTTTTAATTCTCTTTTTCGCTACCCTGGCAAGTAATCTCCTCCTTGCATTCGTCACGGTGCCAATAGGTGTAAGAGGGCGAAATGCGGAGGTATGTCCCTCTTTGGCTAATGTATTTTAAAGATGGAGGCGCTACATGGCTGCCGTCAGTATGTATTCTGAATGATTCTGAATGGCAGATCCTACGCTTACGAGAATACTTTGATTAGTTGGTTGAAGTAATTGCACATGTATGAGTACATATTTGTGAAAGAACAAAGGGTTTTTTGCTAAGAATCAACTCAAAAAATTACACAATGTAGGTTTCAAATAATAAAGACCTCCAGACTGATTTTTCAGTTGCAAATCATTCAATGTTAAAGTCCTGTTTCTGATTTGGGGTGGTGATGGTGCAGTGTAAATGACGCATGCCTTTGGTGTGGGAGACCTGGATTCAATTCCCACTGCGATACATCAACCAATTTGTCCCTGAGCAAGGCACTTAACCCCTAGTTGCTCCAGAGGCGTGCTACCTCTGATGTGTAGCAATTGGAAGTTGGATAAAAGCGTCAGCTAAATGACATATAATGTAATGTAATGTGTACATCTGATGGGCAACACGACACATCTGGACTCCATTTAGAAGGCAAAGTTAGTTATCATCTGCAATATAACATTATGATAAAATAGAACTTATTTTGCAGATTTTCACCTGATAAATTTAGTTCCATGTGTTTTTTGGGGTGTGCATGTGATGCACTGACTGGGAAAGCAGCTCTTTAAATGACATCATCTGTGCTTTCAGAGCAGACACTAGGACACTTGTTATCTTCCCCCCCTCCTCCTCCCTCCTGCTGCGTTCCTCCGCTCTGCCTCAGCAAATTCTCCTTTCTTTTCACCCTCTGGCTTTTTTTCTCAGTGACAAAGAGTCCGGCTCACCAGGCAGCCAAGACATCAGCTGGCCCTGTGCGTCTGCTCAAGTCTGGCCGGCTTCATTAATCATGAATCAATGACTTGTGTCACTTTTCTGTTAACATTTCTAAATGTGGGAATTGTTCCTGTATTCATAGGCAAGATACAACTACTTCATATCCCAGAAATACTGCATCACTTCAATATTTCTATGGGCTGTTTTTACATATTAGTTATGGAGGTTTTATGAAGTGGTGTAGCTGTACTTAACCCTTTGTCATTGTTTATTATTATAAACCTTTATTTAACCATGTCATTGAGATTACAAAATCTTCATTTCAAGGGAGCCCTGGCCAAGATAGCAGCAATACAAATTATATTATATTTCTAACTATAATGTAAGACTTACAAACAAGCCTGCTTATATTCTTGTTGTGATACACATTTTGGAAGACCTTACGGTACTTTGTTGTACTTTTATCACCCATCACATCACTGATATATTTAAACAGTGATTCAATGTTTCTGTCTGGTACTTACAGACCTTTATCGTCCACTGTTACAATAGGACAAGGTAGCCTGGTAATACATTTGTGCAGTAGCCTTATAAAATGTATCATAAAAGTACAAAATGTATACATTTATCTTTGGACGAGAGGTAGCGCGCACTAAAAAACTAAATAATTGGGTGCTAGTTAGGCAAGAAAAGCACCAACTTGCAACTTGAAGACACTAACTTATGTAATGTATCTTATGAGTACAGAGGCTATGATGTTCTCTTGTTCAACAATAATTGTGGTGAACTACAACATGGACCAAAAAATATATAATAATAATAGACATTTTAAACAAGTATTCAGATTTGAGAAGTAGTAAACCAGAGAAAGATGACCACATCGAATGGTTGACTGAGTCTATAAAAACAGGAGGATGGAGTGCAAACAATAGGGCTGCATAGTTTCTGGTCCAGTTATGTATTTATTTATAGAAAAAGAAAAATAATAATATTTTTGGTGTTTTGTTTTGTCAGCTACAAAAATTAAGCAATTGATTTTTATCTTTAAATGAATTTAATTCTTTTTTTAAACTGTCAAAACACACAACAAAAGAAAGGCCTCTTTAGAAAAAAAAAAGTTGAGAATGAAATGCTTAGCATAACTGGAAAGAAAAACTTGAAGAAAAACTGGAATAAACTGCTTATTAACAACAACAACAAAAAAATAGTTAATTTGTTGTCACTTCTTCTTCTTACCTTTGCACCAATCTGGTTCCCGCACTGGCCGGCCTGGATGTGCACGATTTCCCTCATGATGGATGGTGGTTGGTTGGTGATGAAAGTAACAAAGTGTTGGCAGAGATCAAGAGGCGCTGCTGACCTACTGACTGACACAGACAGACAGAGTTGACAGACAGGCTGCAGAGAGTCTGCACTGCTCCGAGTCCTACGGGCGGGGCTAAAGTCTGTTCCCGCTCATGATTGGCTGTTGGTGTTAAAGCCCCGGTGCTGATTGGCTAAAAGGGAAGATTTTCTTTGTCTAAAGGGGTTTCCTTGTCTCAAAGGCAAGGACAGGAAGAGAAGAAGGAGTGCCGGGTTTTGTCATCACTGCCCCGTTGGAGCTCCTGAATGAAACAATGCAGAATAGAATAAAAATACAATAGAATAAAAATACAATAGAATAGATAGGCTACAGCAGAATTCAATTTTAATCAATTTTATATTGAGTCAATAAAAATAACATGTCAACGTGATTATGACATCTAAATCAAAATCAGGTGTATTGCCAAGTTTGTATTTACAATGAATTTGCCTTGGTGGCTGGTGCATACAAAAACAAACACATATTGAACATTAATATGAAAATAAACAATATATACAACAACAATATAAACAACACATATATGCAAATCGCTAAGAAGAAATATCTCTCTCTCTCTCTCTCTCTCTCTCTCTCTCTATATATATATATATATATATATATATATATATATATATATATATATATATATATATATCCCATTTTGTATTGTAATTTCCCTCAGGATAAATTAAGTTTTATCTTATCTTATGTCTGTTTAACGGACAATAATAGGCTTACTACTTCTTCAATATGTGCCAACAATAGGGACATTAAAGGAATAGAATAGAGTAGCAGAATAGAAAATAACAGAAGTGTTGCCATAATACAGGAACACTAAATACAGCTTTTATCAATCAACATAGTTTAAAGGATGAGTTTAAGAATCAGATACAAGATAGTCATGTGTTAACGTAAAACTAAATTTGAAAATATAGTACATTTATAATAAATGGTCTGTGACCTGTGGGAAATTACTTTCAATTCATGAAATAGGATATTCTGCATTAGAGGTCAATTTACTTTTAATAAAAAAATGATATATATATATATATATATATTATTATATTATATTGTGATGCTAATACTTTTGTATATTGATTAAGTAGAATTTGAATGCAGGGAACATTTGAATGCAGGGTTTTTACTTGTAACAGAGTATTTCTACACTGTGGTATTCCTACTTTTACTCGAGTAAACTATCGGACGGTGTATTCATGGCAGTTCTCCACGACGCCGCTAGATGGCGGACTCACACAGTTTGAAAGGGGTACTAGTTTGAGTGATGGGCATGCTCAATAAAAGCCGCTGAGCTGATCGTACACCTCGAATCTAACCGGAATATCCATCCGCTGGGCCAAAATACATTCATTTGAACCCTTTTAACCAAGACAGACCGCTATTTATCCAGCCATTTCCACCCTACTCCATCTCAACCACATCGTTTATTTACTAACTGGTAAGTGTGTGGCTATATTAAACCTCTATGCACTATCCACATCCATTCTCGGTTGTAAACACAAAAATGTAGGTACTGATGGATAGATGAGAGTAACGTTACACACATATATATATACATATTTTGAAAGCGATTCTTCCTCAATAAGTGTCTCTAATGTGTGGGGTTTTCTGTTATTCTTACATCTTTTCTTGCGGATTTAACTGCGCAACATTTGTGTAAATAATTAGATTGTATGCCTGCTGGTCTGCTCTCTGGTTACCATCACAACCCTCCCTCCTCTTTAGTCATGGGAGTCATATAGAGTAAACATAACATACACTGTTAGCGTTAATCATTTTTGAAAGCCTGTTATATTTAAAATAACATAATAAAATAAAATAAGTATATATGTGGTACAAGTAGGCTACATGCAATTCCTTTATTAGTGGTGTGTTAATAGTGACTGCTTTTATGTATTATTATTCCATTACTTTCTTTGGTTTTTAGTCTGAAAGAGGATCTGCAAACATGTTCTACACCTGTGGTCCCAACGAGGCTATGGTGGTGTCAGGTAAAATGATGGCCTCTAGGCTATAGGCTACTGGCTACATCAACTTTTTTTCAACTTTAAAAAAAACTAATACAATAATATCATCCTTGTTTTTCATTCATTTCCATCTGTTATAATGCTGTCATTCCAAAGTGGACAACATATACAAACGATTTAAAAGCATCTACATGATAACCTATTTGAAAATGTCACCTTTTTGTAAGCAAGGCTTATAAAATAGGTATTACTCAATGCTACTTAACCAGTTTTTGGTTGAATATCTAATTCTAAAGTGAATCATGCTACAAAAACAAAAAATTGAAAAAAACTAGTTAACCATGTTACAATGTTTTGTTCATATCGCACAACCTTAGTCAAGTCTGAAATCGGATTTGAGGCTTTGCTCTGTCTCTTATCTCTCCCAGGGTTCTGTCGTTCTCCTCCACTGATGATACCCGGAGGCCGAGTGTTCGTCCTCCCGTGTGTCCAGCAGTTACAGAGGTTGGCAAATGTTAATGTCCACTGATGTCTGCAGATCTTTACATCCTGACGTTGCTGCTTTTTAACTGATGTTATTACCAGAGGTACAGCAGATGGCAAACGTGATAAGATGGCAAAAAGCACTGCTGCAACATTAAATACAATTTATATAATCAAATACAAATTGGAAAGGAAAGAGTAACTTTGCACTAAAGGTAATAAATCCTAGAGCTGGGCAGTATGGAGAAAATCAAATATCCCGATATGTTTGACCAAATACCTTAATATCGATATTGTTGCTTTCACAAAATTGGCACACAATGAGATTTTTGCTAAATAATCATTATATATATACATATATATAATATTGATATATTGCCCAACCCTAATAAATCCTATAAATATTAATAACAAATTTGCGATTTTAGTGCCAGGATGGCTGATGGACACAGATTGAAAACAGTGGCCAGCTTCTTCCTCCTCCTCACTAAATAAAAATGATAAGTAACATCTATATTATGTCTAATAATGCCATTTGTGCTGCACTTAAACCATTGCTTACCTGTTAGTCAACAACTATCTCACAGGAGCAGTTTGCTTTCTGCACGTCTCTCCTCCTACTTTTCATTTCATCATATGGCAACAGACTTAGTGAGTCTTGTACCTGGCCTCGATCCTGTACCTGTAAAAGCATGCACTCAGTACTTTATACTTTACTTTCTACTCAATAAGTACAAAGCAGAAACTACTACACTTAAATGTGTGCCATTAGAGCAGTGGATAATCAATCAGTAATCATATTTTCCTTTATATGTCTCTCCCTGCCTCCCTCCAGGATCTCTCTGAACACTCTGACTCTGAATGTGAAGAGCGATAAAGTCTATACCCGCCACGGGGTGCCCATCTCTGTCACCGGGATAGCTCAGGTCAGTGTGCATTGCTGCAGAGGGAGCAGTAGGAGGTTTAGCTCAGGAGGACAGGTCTAGGCTAATGGACACAACTGAACATGGCTAAGCTGAATAATAAAGATGTAGCTGCAACTTTTCTGTATCTACTCAGGCAGGTTGCCCAAAATGCAATCCACATCTCTGAGTGTGTCACATTTACCAAACAAGACAGAGTCGGCATAGATAGAAAAATGTGCCATTTCCGCCATTCACATTTACATGCATGTATTTACTGAAGTGAATCAATCAGGCCTGTTGTAGAATGTCAAAATTAAACTATTAAAATATAGTTTTAGCCACATTTGACAACAGATGTCTCACCATGTGAAGATTGTTATGTTTTTTGAGTGTCAGGTATTAATTTGCTTACAAAACCAGCTGCTGTTTTGCTGGACTCTTCATTGTGGACATAGGCAGTCATCAAATTCAAAGTCTGACATTAACAGAGAGAAAAACAAACAGAATTTTATTTTTTTGTGAGAAAGAATCTTTCACTCCAATGTACGAAAACATTTCTTGCAAGTAACGAGTAACGAAGACGCTTAGGGGAGATGTAGTAGTGTATATATAATGTATAAGTATACATTTTGTTTAGGAAATGTATCAGAGTTATGCCACAGTAGTGGGATGACTGCCCCTATTTTGTGTATGTGAATAACAGTCAAGAGCTCATCGGGACCTACCCACATTTTTACAATCAGGTTGATATAGGTAGAATACTCATCATTTGTGCTACTGGTGTGATGATATGTGAAAGATATGGAGACGGGTTAGACCAATGTTTACCCGGTGTATGTATGTATGTATGTATGTATGTATGCATATATATTCTTTTTTTTTTCCTGCTCATTTGTTGTTCTCGCTCCCGTTTTCTATAAAAGGCAATTAAAAAAAGGAGTAAAAGTATACATTTTATTTAGGAAAAGTAGTGGAGTAAAAGTAAACATTTCCAGAAATATAAATAACAAAGTAAAGTACAGAAACGTGAAAATTCTACTTAAGTACAGTAACAAAGTATTTGTACTTTGTTACATTACAACACTGGACATAGGGAATTAACCCAGCCATGCTGTCAGTGTGTCACTGTTGTCACAATAATAAACTAGCAGCTGTTCCTTACAGATGAAGATCCAGGGTCAGAACAAACAGATGCTGGCTGCAGCCTGCCAGATGTTCATGGGGAAGTCAGAGGCTGAGATTGCTCAAATCGCCTTGGAGACGCTGGAGGGACACCAGCGGGCCATCATCGCCCACCTGACTGTTGAGGTAAGGATGGGGTGGTTGTTTGTTTTGTCGTTGGAATGACTAAAGTTTAAATTCTGGGGTTTTAAGTTCAAGTCGGTAATTAAACTGTGTTGCCCTGAAATAGTGTCACCTTGTCTTGTTTGTGACACATTTACATGACAAATATTAATTCACTGAGTTTTAGACAAAAAGAGAGAAAACGTTCATGTTTAAAGGTACACTGTGTAGTGTTTTAAGTATATTATTAGGTAAAATCAATGTCTTAATTCGTAAATATGTCCTCATTGGTGTAAAATGACCTCTGCCAACGATCTGACTTATCCTCGTAAGCGAAGAATTTCTTATCTGTATTTACATCGGACGGGCAAGTCCAAGGGGGCTTCCGTGTCGTTCCGCCATTTTGAAAAACTATAATCACTGAGAGGGACATAAAGCACTAGCATACCTGTCTAGCTAATCCACAACGCGTTTTGGTTCAGAGCCAGCGTCACGTGACTGAAACCAGCTGAAACGGAGAAGGAGATCGTGAGAGGCGGCAAATTTGAAAGCCTGCACTTTAGTTCATAATGGAGGATCATACTTAATGCCGAGCCACAGGAGAAGGAATCCTCGTCGTCAAAAATGCGAAAATTGGTACAGAACGGCTACCGTAGTTGCAACACGCATTTCAAAAAGCGAGGCGCAAGAGAGCACTATTTGTTTGAAAGCAAAATACAATTTCACCGCTAGATGGGAGAAATTCCTACACAGTGTACCTTTAAAGGTTTGTTTATGTCACATTGCCTTCCTGACTGTAAATGCACAGATGCTAATAACAGGGCTGAGCAAGTAAAACATATCTAACTTGTATTGTTTTGATTCTATTTTGACCTATAGAGACAGTAAATACCACATACCTCTTACAGGAGATCTACAAGGACCGAAAGAAGTTCTCGGAGCAGGTTTTTAAGGTGGCGTCCTCTGACCTGGTCAACATGGGCATCAGCGTGGTCAGCTACACGCTCAAAGATGTTCACGACGACCAGGTAACCGCATATCTTCAAACAAGTATTTTTCAATTATTAATGTCCTAGTCTATATCCACGACGTTTCACTTCCGGGATTGCTCCGGTGCCGCAGGAAATTCCACTGGATGCCATTCTTTTCGGCCAGATGTCCGTTACCTTCCTCTTTCTTTGTGTTGTAATTTTAATCTCCGGTGGATTTATAAAGACTATGGTTAACTGCTCCTCAGATCTCTGTAAATCCAGACAGCTAGCTAGACTATCTGTCCAATCTGAGTTTTCTGTCGCACGAATAAAACAACTTTTGAACGTACACACGTTCCACCAAAACAAGTTCCTTCCTGACGCTATTTTGCAGCGGCACCGTGGCTCCGTCCGGCGCTTAGCACCGCCCAAGACGATTGTGATTTTGACAAACCACAGCACGTTATTCTCCCATCCCGGAATGCTGCGTGGACAAGCCAGACCCTCCTCCGCAGCGCTGTGGAGGAAGGTCTGGCAATGCGAGACTAGTCATTTTCAAAAAACTTTAGCATTTATAATTTGATGTGTATTTAGTGAGTTTGCTAGGGTCTTTACATTATTTTTAACAAATTGATGACCATCTCATTCAAGAGAAAAAAAATAATATTGAAATTGTACACAAAAGAACGACGCATGCCATCGAGGTGCACGTTTCTCACTTCTGTTTTTTTTTTTTTTTTTTTCTGTTGACTGCAGAAAAAGATGCCATAGCTACATCATGTTAGCTCAAAAATAAAAGGAATTTTCTGTATCCGTTTTGAAGGAAGAATGCACATCTAACTTCAACATCTCTTTCTGGTACTCAGGATTATCTGCATTCACTGGGAAAGGCTCGAACTGCCCAGGTTCAGAAAGACGCTCGCATTGGAGAGGCCAAGAACAAGAGAGATGCTGTGATCAGGGTGAGCTATATCACGTTGTCTCCCTCCCCCCAGCATGTTGTTATTCCTATGAAGGTGTCTCATTTCAACATAACCTTCGGGCAGCAACAGGGTGTATTGGAATTGACGATCAACTTGTTTTTAGAAGTCTGTTTTTAGAGTACGTCAGTCACATAGTTTGTTCTGCTCAGTCCCCAGTGGTATTTGTATAAATGATTGCTCGTATCTTAAGTATCTTCATCCTGTTTATTCTATTTTCAAGACTTATTCCCATTTTCTCTTGTTCCTGTTCCTGCAGGAGGCTCATGCGATGCAGGAGAAAGTCTCGGCTCAGTACAAGAATGAGATCGACATGGCAAAGGCCCAGAGGGACTATGAGCTGAAGAAGGCTGCCTACGACATCGAGGTCAACACAAAGAAGGCTGAGTCAGAGATGGCCTACCAGCTGCAGGTACACACGGGTGAAGAAGAACTGCGTGACTGCAATCAGTAAAACATTTACTGACCTGGAGCTAATATTTTATAATATTGACTGACAAAATACACTCACCTAAAGGATTATTAGGAACACCATACTAATACAGTGTTTGACCCTATCCTATTAATATGGGCCAATATTTCTAAAGAATGCTTCCAGCACCTTGTTGAATCAATGACAAAAAGAATTAAGGCAGTTCTGAAGGCAAAAGGGATCCTCCACACCATTACACCCCCACCACCACCACCACCAGCCTGCCCAGTGGTAACAAGGCATGACAGATCCATGTTCTCATTCTGTTTACGCCAAATTCTGACTCTACCATCTGAATGTCTCAACAGAAATCGAGACTCATCAGACCAGGCAACATTTTTCCTCATTTTCCTATTTTTAGTGGAGATGAGTGGTACCCGGTGGGGTCTTCTGCTGGTGTAGCCCATCCACCTCAAGGTTGTGCGTGTTGTGGCTTCACAAATGCTTTGCTGCATACCTTGGTTGTAACGAGAGGTTATTTCAATCAAAAGTTGATCTTCTATCAGCTGGAATCAGTCGGCCCATTCTCATCTGACCTCTAGCATGAACAAGATATTTTGGCCCCCCAGGACTGCAGCATACTGGATGTTTTTCCTTTTTTGGACCATTCTTTGTAAACCCTAGAAATGGTTGTGGGTGAAAATCCCAGTAACTGAGCAGATTGGGAAATACTCACACCAGCCCGTCTGGCACCAACTACCATGCCACGCTAAAAGTTGCTTAGATCACCTTTCTTTCCCATTCTGACATTCAGTTTGGAGTTCAGGAGATTGTCTAGACCTGGACCACACCCCTAAATGCATTGAAGCAGCTGCCATGTGATTGGTTGATTAGATAACTTCGTTAACGTGAAATTGAACAGGTGTTCCTTTAGGTTTTTCCTTTAGGTGAGTGTATAATATGCGCGTGCTGTATCTTCCAGGTAGCCAAGACGAAGCAGCTCATCGAGGAGGAGAAGATGCAGGTCCAGGTGGTGGAGCGGACGCAGCAAATCATGCTGCAGGAGCAGGAGATCAGCCGCAGGGAGAAGGAGCTGGAGGCCAAGGTGAAGAAACCTGCAGAGGCCGAGAGGTACCGCCTGGAGAAACTGGCCGAGGCTCAGCGGTGAGTTGCAAGGGCTCGCTGCGCTTCCAAAAACAACTGGGCGGTGTTGGGAGAAGGCAGGTGGTCTTTCAGTTTTTAGTACCAAGGTTTAAGGCCCCCGAGGAAAGATGCTGAATATGCTGTTGTTGCAGAAACTTTAATTTTGTATCAAGCTTTTATCTGTCAACTGCTTACCCTCCTTTTTATGTAAGTAAGTAGGCTTTCTACAGCTCCTATTCACACATATAGATAAGGTATGTCATGGTATGGTTAGGTAAATTAAAACAAGTAGTGGAAGAAGTACTGTAATCTTTTATTTAAGTAAAAGTATCAACAACAGAGTGGAGAAATACCATGTTACAGTAAAGTCCTGCATTCAAAATCTTACTTTAGTAAAAGTACAAAAGTCTTAGCATCAAAATATATCTAAATTGCCAAATGTAAAAGTACTCATGATGCAGAATGGCCCATGTCAGAATAATATACAGTATATCACCGTATATTATTGCAATATAATTATTGATGTATAAATGTTCCACATCACTTTAATGATGCAGCTGGTTAAGGTGGTACTGATTTTAATGACTTTATTTTATTCCAGCTAGAGCTTTACCTTTTCTTAACCTACAATAAATGCATCCTCATCATCATCATCATCATCATCATCATTTATTTGTTGATTATATTTTGGAATATTGATCTGAATCTGGAAAGTAACTAGTCACTAAAGTTATCAAATGAATGTAGTGAAGTAAAACAATACTTGCCTCTGAATGGAGTGGATTAGAAGTATATGGTAGCAGAAAATGGAAATACTTATGTAAAGTGCAAGTATCTCAATTGTTCTCAAATACAGTACTAGAGTAAATGTACTTGTTTTTTTCCAATGATGATTAAAAGAAGACACTGTTTAGAACTGTAGGCAACTTTTTACAGCCACTGACAAATCTTTTTTTAAGAAAACAGTCCCAACGTATCATAGTGACAGAGTGTGAAATCCTTTAAACATAATACTGTACTTCTTTTGATGATGAAGTGAATATAGAGCTCAGACTCAACTCTGTCTGTCTCCTGTTGTAGTATTGAACATGATATAGTAGTATGTATCATTCACTGAACCATCTGTGGTTTTCTGTCTGAGTCCGCTTTTCGTTCTCTCTCGCTGTCCAGTCTTAAGTTGATCATGGAGGCGGAGGCCGAAGCCGAGTCCATCAGGGTGAGTCACAGACCATCACAACTGATTCCAAACTCAGCTGTTTAAAAAAAAAAAAAGTTTAAGATTCTTAACTTGAAAAATCAAGTTAAGAATTGTTTTTTAAATATTGGTCTTATGCCCACACACGTTCTTGTTGTGTGTATGAGTCACAAAGTATCTCAGTTGGGAGTACTGTCTCCTTAGTGTTTTCTGGAGAAGTACCCCGGGCGTCCTCTTGTCTCCTTCAGATGAAAGGTGAAGCCGAGGCGTTTGCAGTGGAGGCCAAGGGTCGCGCGGAGGCGGAGCAGATGGCGAAGAAGGCAGAGGCCTTCCAGCAGTACAAGGACGGAGCCATGGTGGACATGCTGCTGCAGCAACTACCTCTGGTGAGAGACAACATACTGTAGTGTGCAGTCTATAACAGCCATTTATACCTTACTTACTGTCCTAATTACAGCTAATAATTGGCTCTATTTATCTATTTATTTTCAAAGCCATGAATAAAAACATATTAAGGATATAAATTGTATCAGTAAAGTATCATTGTTCATCTGTTTTCTTTGGAGTGACAGCACAACTTTTTTTTTAAACTTGGGAAATTCACATTAACATTCATTTCACATTTTAGAATTTGAAGAAGAAAGTGTCAGAGAAAATATCATACAATTATATTTAAATTTGTAAAGGTTTTAACATTTGTATGTGGGTTGTTTGATTTGGTTCCACTTACTGTCCTAATTACAGCTCATCATTTGCTCTATTTACTGCACCTTTTTCAAAGCCATGAACAAAAACATATTGAGGATATAAATTGTATCAGAAAACAAAAAGATAAGTATCAATGTTAATTTGTTTTCTTTGGAATGACAGGACAACTTTCTTTTAAGAAACTTGAGAAAATTCAAGTACTGCTTTTTTTAATTTCACATTTTAGAATTGAAGAAGAAATTGTCAAGAAAAATATCATGAAACGATATTGTTTTAAATATATATTTATAAAGGTTTTAACATTTGGCAATGTCTGTCTTCCACCAGATGGCAGAAGAGATTAGCAGGCCTCTGTGTGCAGCCAACAAGGTTACCATGGTATCCAGTGGAGGCGGGGAGGTGGGCGCCGCCAAACTGTCAGGAGAGGTGCTGGACATCATGGTCCGCCTCCCTGAGGCTGTGGAGAAACTGACTGGAGTCAACATCTCCCAGGTAACACAAACACTGTATAATCCTGTATTTCACTGGACTCGCTGACTCTGGTCTGCAGATGCAACATGGCATCATGACTTTGAGTAAACATACACGCCACTTTCCTAAAGCCAAAAGGTGTGTTATCTGTACGCATTTTGAGCTATCCATGTGTATGTCTACGCTGTATACAGCAGATGTAAACATACACACCACGTGGTGTCGCCACGTTGCGTGTTATCGCGAGAACGTGTTATCGCAAGAACGTGCTGTGCTATCGCGAGAACAACGTCACGCTTGTAAAAAAATAAATAAAAATAGGTTGGGTTTAGGAAAAGAACATTGAGAAAGGCTTTAGTAACACAAAAAAACGACAAAAACATGACGGTGACCAACGTCACATGCTTAGGAAAACAATAAACGGTTGGGTTTAGGAAAAGAACATTGGAGAAGCATTTGGAGCACATCGGCACAATGACTATTGTTTCTCGTACTTATTATTGATTATTTTGTTGCCAAGGTAGAAGCACTCCAAAGCATCCTGGCATTTGATCACCTTATTAAATTCATATGGATAATGTGTCAGCATTAACAGTTTCATAGATTGTACATCTAGCAGCTTTTCTGTCAGCTAGTTGCTAACTCCGACATTTGGTGTCGGCCGGGTAGCATACAGTGGGTTTTATCAGAGTGGGAAATGGGGTTGACGAGAGCAGCGCGAGACTGAACCAGACCGTGAATAGGCTTAAAAGCTTTAAGCTGCAAAGTTAAGCCATAATGCTCTGAGCGTTTTCGCCATCTATTAATATAAAAAAATATAGAACTGACGAAAAAAAAGACGTCCCTCTCTTTCCCTCTTGTTTGTCTCCATTCTGCAGGTGACCTCTCGTACAGGCTGAAGAGAATCAACCAGTCTGATGACCGGACAGGTCCAATCCCCCCTCCCCGCTCCCCTAGCCTTATCAGCTGCCTGGACTCTTTGCATGAGTCTGCTAACACTAACAGCCTCTCTCTCTTCTACTCCCATTTCTGTCTCACAGCATCCGGTCAGCTGTTTCCCCCCCCCATGTAGCTCTGTAGACATCTTGCTGTGATGTTTCTGTGTTGTGAAAACACGTACACTTCCTTTGGTCACTGATACCCAGGTCTATCTAGGCTAAAGTATTGTACTCATCCGGCTACAGTTACAGTTTTTATTTCAGTTATTAGTTTTTATATATTCCCCTGGTACTGTATAAACACAAAGCACTCAAATTACAATACTTTCCACATATTTTCTTTAAAAAAAATCAGGCCAGTGACTTAATTTACATTGGCATGACATGAGCCGATTTTTAAATGCATCAAAACAAGCAACAAGTAACTGTAGCCTCTGTGTATCTAGTACTTCTTACATTTTCACTTTCTTCTCTCTGCACTGCACGCTAATGAGAACGTCTTTATTCGTCTCTCCCCGCTGTCTGTGTTTACTCTTACCTCCATTACTGCCTGTCCACTGCCTCGCTGCCAAACCGTAAGTGCATCTTAACATGAATGTTTAACACCGACACGCATTCAAAACCTTGATTTACTAATGCTACTAGCATTGCATAGTCTAGACCAAAACCACTGCCTTTGGTTTTAGCCATCACTCATTTCTCATCATGGGATCCTGATGGAATTCATATTTAATTTATCAAGGGGGGTTAAGGTAGTCATTTTGACCTTTTAATCTTTAAAGTTGGTTGCAAATTAAGGTAATCAAAATCGTGATGCCATCTGTAAATCGATATGCCATTACTATGTATTATATACTGTATATTTTTTACATCTGTCAATTGTTTTCTATTTTATATTTGTGTGTTTTCCATCCACAAAAACGTCTTTTAGTCTTTTCCTGCTGAATCATTGTTAATGCTTTGGGGATTTTTGGAAGATTATTCTTTAAGGACCCTTGCATAAGGCATACCAGTATAATATAGTATATCAAATATTAAAACCCTGTGCAGCAGCCCCTTACCCCACTTTTCTCTGTGATGTCATGCAAAAATATTAACAAATGTTGTGCGTGTTCACTAACCCGAACCCACCTTAAGTTCCATCTACCCTAGTCTATATCTTAATACATCCATGGTCTATATCCACGACGTTCCACTTCCGGGATTGCTCCGGTACAGCAAAAAACAGCAGGAAATTCCGCCGGATGCATGTCTTTTCCGTTTCCTTCCGCTTTCTTTGTGTTGGAATTTTAAATTTGGTGGATTTATGAGGACTATGGTTAACTGCTCCTCAGATCTCTGCAAGGTATATCCAGACAGCTAGCTAGACTATCAGTCCAATCTGAGTTTTCTCTAGTAGGACTATTTTGCAGCGGCTCTGTGTGGAGTTTAGCACCGCCCATGACGATTTGTGATTGGTTTAAAGAAATGCCATTAAACCAGAACACGTTTTCCTCCCATCCCCCGAATGCTGTGTAGAGTAGCCTGACCCTCCTTCAGCGCGCTTTGGAGGAGGGCCTGGCAAAGCGAGACTACATATAACTTCAGGTTCTATACTAAGCACTTCCGTATTAAACATATTTATCTAATTGATATTTTTATATATATATATATCATCAGAGCACTGCAATGGTCACTTTCTACTGGATGCTTACAATGTTGGCAATTCAGGAAATTCAGCTCAATTTACTGTTAACCTTTAAAGGTCTTAATTAATAAATCATAATTATATGAATTATGTTATTTATGATGAAGGTTTATGACTTATAATGAAATGTACACTTTTTTTTGTCATAATCTAATGCTGTAATGACCATCATAGGTAAAGCCCCCTCTCCCTGTCCATCATTAACAGTGGGGTCACTGGGACACTTAAACAAAAAAAAAGATCTAGGCCAAAACAGGAGCTTGAACCTGGATCTTATGGTTCAGGTTCCTTTGAGACTTTGCCACCCTGTAGCCCAGTAACACATACACTGTACTAAATGTACACAGTAAGTAAAGTGGCACCATTTATGTTATTATAGCAAGTTATGTAGCAGCTCTAATAAAGGTGTAGCTTTTAGTACTAAAGGTAAATGTGGTGCAAAGTATAGCTTTATTATGGTAGCAATGGGAATACCACAGTCCAACTGTGAGATAACTGTATTGAAATGCTGAACTATTTATCATTATTGTTGTTTTTCAAATGTGATGCTAAAGAGTCAGTTAGATGACTGATTGTCAGATGATGTCAGCTCGTACTTCAGAGAAAAGGATGTATTGGGATTTGGTGGTCAGAAATAGAGATCATTTTTCTTTTCTTCATTTCTCTCTAGTCAATCTTACTGTATTGTGTACTGTACTTATGTGTTAACGTATTACTTTATGATACAAAGTTAATATCAAGCAATCCATTGTAAGGAAGTTAAAATCTCTTACAATGTATATTTGTAATTTATCATCTTAGAGTCAGAGCATTCGTCACGCAGAATGATACGCTGGTGAGGGTTTACGAGCTAGCTCTGAAGTGTTAGTGTTCCTAAAACGTGCTGCAACTTGCCTTATATCATAACCCTAATTACACTGTCACCGTCCATCATAAGCTCTGGGCCAAAACGTTTTTGTGGATCAGCAAGACATCAAAAGGTATTTAAACATTTAGGAATCACACAATGGACAACACATTTAGATTTAGAAAATGAATTGCATGTCTGATTTAGTTTGACTGAGCTGTATGATGTATGGCACTAAATGTAACTATAATAGTCCTTTTATTTCTCCTCCATGATATCCCGCCTATACACCTCACTGTTTGTCCGTCAGTCACTGTGTTCTCTGCCCTGCTGATTACAGCACAGCCAAATCAAATGTATTGAAATAGTTTTTCCGAAGGTCAATTAAATTTATGTGAAGGTTATTTTGCATGCACATCCATACCTGTCAGTCACACTTTAACTGTAATTTATTCTTGCATATGTTTTAAGTCAGGACGCTGTACTTTACTGTGGAATTACCAAAGTAGGAGGAGATTTTTTTCCGTTAGCTTTAAAAAAGGAAATGTGATCTTTGTTCCTCTGAAATTCTGTTTTAAGTGTAATCATACTCTGAAGTGGCACTACGTGTGGATATAGATGTATTTATACAGTATATATTTGATATTTAATGCAGTATCAGTGTAGCAATGTTAGCTTCACAGGTCACCATTAACAACTAACTTTGTGTTTCACCATAAATGTATTTACGCTATAATCAGTTTTCTGTGTTATTTCAACTCAGCAGCGAAGTTCGGCCAAGGATTATGGCACATTGTTGCTTTTTAATTACTGTCTGTGAACTTCAGGTTCAGATTTTCTTTTTCTGGAAATTGTTATTCTACAAAGCTCTACAAATTTTAGCTGTCATTACATTGCAAAAGGGAAACCATGTATGTCCTTTACTATTTCTAAAAACAGAATAATCATATCCTATATTTAACTACATGTTACTTATTAGTCTTTATGTATTTCTGTTTAACTCACGCACTTCTGTTTATACATTTGATTTGTGCTTGGTTTAAGCTTATTTGTTGTTGATTGGTTTTCATCAATGGGCACGTTGTGTTGAATTGTATCAGCATAATGTTTATATGGAGTCCCCATGGAGAAGCTGTCACATGCATGGCCTAATAAACTTTTTTTCCTACACATTTTTAAGGTTTTCCTTTCGTTGATCTGTCAGCTGAATGTTGATTTTAGGTGTCTAGTTCACACTTGCACTTCCCTGGGAGCTGCAGTTTTCTACTGTTTGCACTGTTCAGCTCTACTGGAACACAGTGCCTTGCCCAAGAGTAACTTGCTGGCGCAGTTGTTCCTGTTGTTGAATCTCAATTTATTTATTTTTGTCTAGGGATTCAAACTAGTAACCATGTAAACACAGCCCTTGTTCTCACCCTAATGCTAAAGCCATGATAACAAAAGTGGGTCATTTTCTGTGAAATAAACTCTATATCAGCTTATGTGGACATAAACTAAATGCAAATGGAAAATAATACTATATAGTAAGGATGCATGAACACTGCAGCAAAGGGGTATTTTTAAATGGTGGCTATTTAAATGCATTTGAGAACTGCATATGCTGAATTATATAGCCATATAGCGTCCAATCTAAGACCAAAATGTACATATTAATAGGTCACCTTAGTGATGTAGCCTACTAAACCCACTGCATACGGGATCATTAATACACCGGAAACCACTGTACGGACGTTGGAAGCTGTGTCAAGTTAGCTAGAGATAGCGGATGCAGGAAGTAGGAGGATTTTGTCTTCAAAATTAAGACATAAACCGCCTGAGAAATACACGCATTTGTGTGTTTTTTGTTTTTGTTTTTGACACTTTGTTGAACAACAGTCTTCATTACAAATGGAGAGCAGTCACCTGCTGACAAGTAGACAATCAATATATTATTAGCCTAAATGATCTCAGGTAAAATATAACTGGCAATTGTTGTATTTTATTACAATGACCACTTGTGTCGTGAATACATTTTAGAATTTAACATTGGTACTGTTTTTACTTAAAAGCAATCGAAGTTATCAATATGGGTTTTATTTTGAAAAGACGTGACCGGAAACGCTACTGTTTACCTCTGACTGACTTGATTCTGCTGAGGAGAGCTGGAGGGAAAAAAAGGAAAAAAAAACGAAGAAAAAAAAGGCATATCTGAGGGGTTTGAGGGGAGGATTTGGACAAAGTTTCCCAACTGTCCCGACCCGAGGAGGATCCGGGGGGGTTGACTGGGAATCGATTTCACCGGTAATTAACACAGGAGTTAATTAGTCCGTTGTTAATTAACTGTTTGGTTCAGTGTGTCTGAGAGCACCGTCGTCCCAACCGCCGGAAGTCTGCATGAAGCTGCGTCTCCTACAGTAGCGACGGCGTCGACGTTTTTTTTTCTGTCTTCGTTTTTTTTTTTATTCGAGACTTTTTTTTTTCTCTTTTTTTATTTTCTCTCAGCGAGATGAGCAGGGAGTGAGGAATGGAGGCGTAGCGAGCAAGGCTGTTTGTATTTACTTAGCTAGCGGCAAGCTAGTTAAGCATATCAATATACAGGCCTCCATGTATCTAGCTAGAGCAAGCCAGCGAACAAAAGGAGAAAATTAATGGAGGCAAGTTAGCTAGCTCCCCCTAGTCTTGTTGCGTTAACCAGCTAACGCTAGCCATGTTTGTTTACAACCCAGATATCTCATTAAGCTCTTGGCAGCTGGTTAGGTGCAGTGTTACGCCTCTGTGCTGAGTGCTTTGCAAGGGGCTTCCTGTTGTAAATGATTTATGACAAATTTGTTTAAACAAGAATTAATTTATCACTGCTAACGTCAGCCCGCAGCTAGCAGTACCACAGTTTTGGAGCCAGCTAGTGTCCTTCGTCAAACATGGCTCTCTCAGAGCACTAAAACATTGACTTTGTATTACACTTATAATGGCTCTAAATTGTCATATAGCTGCAGCATGTGGGAAATGAACTAATGTACTTGTAGATAGTGGAGGGGGAGAGGAGGCTCACGAAAACAACATAAAACATGCCTTGAGTTATGCACTGAATGTTTTGCATGAAATATATCCTTACCTCAGTTGTTTCAGAGTTTAACGTCATTTTATAAGTGTATTATGTTGTTATGTTGAAGTAAATTTTTCATGGGCATATACTCCCCCAAAGAATGTAACAGTTATGAGTTATATTAAATATCAGTTCAGCTTTACTAACAATAACATGCTTGCTTTTCTTGGTATGTGAGCTATGTGGCTATGCATGGCATTCACAATCTTCACATGCATACAGAAAACTAAACCTCAAAACGTATTTCACGATTGGTCTGTAACATTAGCAAGAGTATGTGGAAATAAAACTGCAAATGCATGCCCAAATAGAACAATGAAACTATGAAACTTCCCTCTTTGTGCTACAGAAAACATGTTGCCTATGTGTCAGTGGGAGATGATCGGGAAACAGAAGATCAGAGGTTTGATAATGAAAAGATAAACAGTAGTCTTTTAAACAGTGAGTGTTGTCGTCAACAAACCATATGCATTCTCAGAAAGAATTATTTCCAACATCTACTGTGCTAGGATAGAGTTTAGAAGGACGTGCCTCTGTGTTACATTTTTCCAGGCGATACATAGTTACAACATTTTGACACAGCATTGGGTTGCACTCCAAAACTAGACTCAACAATGATGAAGTAACCACTCAAAGATTGTGTAATTTGTAAATCGCAATGCAAACTGTGTAGGAGATTAGTGAGGAAGTGCATGGGCTGTGTTACAAAACATTATCAAGAGCCTCAAAGACTGATTATTATCATTTCTCAACTCTTGTCTCTTCTATGCTCCTGTAGATTATTTTTTTTAACATATTCATTCCCCCCTGGGATTGAACATCTTTGCCTGATTCCTTTCACATCCTCTTCTCTGTAAATCTGGTCAAATATGATTAAAAACAAACAAACTGAACATCATAAACCTAAAAGCTTTTACCTTCAGTAAAGTAACAGTCAGTTGTGTGACAGCCATCTTTAACTTCTTTTACTTACTTGCCTAGCAAAGTGGCTGATATAGTAGACACATTCACCAGCCACAATTAAAATGTAGAAGCATAGGCTGATAGGGCTCGTACTCAACACTGATCCTAAAACACTGATGCTCGGTGTCTCAGCAAACAGAGGAGAGGATCCTAGAAGGAAACAAACTAAGATGATTGAAATGCAGCCACGCATGGTCTCGTTTCACATGAAAGTAATACAAAATAATTTTAAACAGCATAGTAAGAAGGAGGAAGAGGAGGAGGACAGGTGTTTTCTAAGTGTGTTGCTTTTTAATTACAGAAATAATGGACGATTCCCATTTCAACTCATCATACTTTTGGTCTCCCGTCCCCACTGTACAAGGACAGGTAGAGACAACCTTATTGTTGGAAATACACATGGTATAGTGGTATGTGCTGTCAAAAGATACCCAGGAGCGATTTATCATATTGACTGTTTATGGAAGTACTTCAAATATGACATAACACCAGACTATCGTTTGACCCTGAACATGTAATAACACAACCGAACAATGCTCGCTTAATCTCACATAAAAGTTATTTGAACATGAGTTCTTGACATGGGGAGGGTTCACTTGCTCATATGATCACTCCTGTCCCTCTCATCTCTTCCACCCATCTGTTCCTTTTTTTCTGGTTCCTTTTTGCATCTCACATTGCCTTCGTTCTCTCTTCTCTCCCATTTCCTTCTCATCCGCGGTCTTCTCCCTACATGGATCTAACTCATTATCAACTCCCACCCTTCGTTCTCCCCCTGCTTTTGTCTTCTTCCCCTTTCTCTTCTTACTTCCTTTGTCTCTTCATCACACATTTTTTGTGTCACCTTTATTGCCTTACCCGTCTTCCTCGCCGCCTACGTCACCTCTGTCTGCTCCTGTTTTTTTTTCCTTGTGTAAACCTAACCCATCCTCGATTCCTGTTCTCCACCTCCACCCTTGTATCTACCTACCTTTCCATCCTTTCCTCTTTATTCTCTTTCCTCCTCTTATTTCCTTTCTCTTCCTTTTCATCTTCTTCCAATCTGCCTGGCCTTCATACACATGACTCACCTTGTTTACCGTCATACCACTTCTTCTTTTCTTCTCCTTTCTTTGTCTCTTTACACCTTGGCTGTCTTCCTCATCTCTCATGGCCTCCTTCCCCGTGCATTTCAACCTTCATCTTCCTTCCCTGTTCTCACTTCCTCTTATCCTACATCTCCCAATGTTTTACCCTCACCCATCTTGCACTCTTTTTCTCTTTATATCTTCACCCTTCCTCCTTTCATTCCTCTTACCACCGGCCCGCCCCCTCTACTCATCCCTATCTAGATCGAGAACGCTATGTTCCTGAACAAGGCAAAGGAGCAGATGGGTCCAGAGAAGACCAACGTCCCCTCCTACACTCACTCCTCTGCGTCTACCACCTCCTCCCCCCACTACCCCACGGCTGTGCTCGCCATCCCCGGCTCAGTGGACTCAGGGTCCGGGTTGCGGTTGGTCCCCAAACAGGAAGGAGGTGGGAGCACCGCAGGACTAGGTGGGCCTGGCGGCATGAGTGCGCTCGGGGGACACCTGCACCAGGCGCACACGACCCAGAACATCACCGTTGTGCCTGTTTCCTCGACAGGTATCATGACTGCAGGTGAGTAGGCTGTCTTTTTTTTTTTTTTTTTTTTTTCCTGCCTAATCATGGCATCCCGCACTCCATTTTACATTTCTGTATCATCATATTATTTGTTTGTTGGAATCACTATAACATGGGTGCATGTGAGTCAGGAGGAACACCATGAATATTGAACTGCTGCTGCTACAAATCTACAAAATGCTGATCTAAACAGTTTTCCTTCTATTAATACGTCTCTTCTTATTCAATATCAGTTTAAGCAGTGTCTTAGGGGCAGTCTAAGGTATAGGTTGTTAAAGAATATTGATCTGATTCATTTGTTCACAATTAAGCATCATGACAAGTCTGTTAGTGCTGTGGTTTCGACCCTTATACCTGAGTATAAGGTATAAGTATTTGTGTGGCTTTAAATATTGGTAATGCAGGTTATTTGGACAGTGCACCTATTGCTAGCTGCTTTTAGTAGGAATGGTATCCTAATGTAAAATGTTTGTTTTGACCAACAGCCAGATCACAGTTTCTCTTTTCCTCTTAGCCGGGTTAGTGATCACCACCCCTCAAGGCACACTGGTCCCCAATGCCTCCACGCAGTCATTTGTAGCTGGACACCCCACTGCCACCACCATGATAGTATCTGCAGTGCACCCCTCACATACAGGTAAAGCACGGGCGCAGTTCACCGTCACTTCAGCCATTTCAACGTGTTAAGTCAAACAGCAGTTAGTTAAAAACCTGGTATTAAGTACTGTCAAAGTTCTTTGACAGTTCTTTTTTTTTTTTACACACCTTTTTGTTTGAGGAAAATATTAGCTTTTTCAGCAATGCCTTGCATCGCAATTCGAACACTAAAATTCACAGCTAAAACCTGCCCACTGTACACATCGTTGGCCATCAAGCCGCTCTAGTGGATTAGGTCTGACTAAGCACATCACTCAAGGGCACCATGACACAAACTGATAGAAGAGAATTGATAGAATTATTATTAGTTTGATGTAATAAGAGCCTGTTTTTCCGCAGAACAACACATTTCCTCTCCTGAGAGACCAAAATGAATCAAAGGACAGACACACACATCTCATTTCATTTGGATTCTTGTTTTCCAACCACCATTTATTTATTTCTGACTTTTTCTGTGTTGTGACATTCAAACAAAATGCAAGCGCACACACACGTGTGTATGTCCATACAATTGTAAGATTTGGTATTGCTCCTGACCAAGACAGCACCCCCTTCATGACAACTCATGTATGTGATGTGTGGGACCGATTTTGTCAGATTTTTAGATGTATTGGATGCTGTCTTCACACGGCACTCACCAACTCTCTCCTCCTTTCCCTTCCTGTCTTTTGACTTCTCTCTCGTTTCCAGACAAGAAGCAGGACATTGCTGTCCCTCCTGCAGTTGTCATGCCAACTCCATCAAAGCGAGGCAGGAAGAGCAAACAGATGTTGGGCAGAGTGGGTGGGGTCCTCCCTCCAGGAAGTGATGCACTAATATTGGCACACCTCGCTGCTGGTGGACAGGTGAGGGGCAGATGTATTCTTTGCTTATAGTCTTTCGTCTTTAGCTGTCTACACAACATGGATTGTCAATGTTTGTGCCTTTAATCATAACTAATATGTTGGTGTTGTTGTGTTAGCACCACACTGCTGACCCATATGACCTGTCAAATGATGAGGATGAGCATACCAACAAAGATGGACCCAAATCCTACAGGTAGTGGAAACATATTCAGAGAAAAGCATTGTTGTTTTTTGGCATCATAGATTTTTATTGAACATTTAGAACAGGTCATCTGCTGAAATAGACACTATAGACTCCATTGTCAGCATCATTTCAACGCTTCCCATTCATTTCTATGGTAGCAGCCATGAAATGCATTCTGGTAGGATCGCGGGGACTTTGGAGAAGCGAGGCGTTGAGTCGCCGGCTCCTCATTTGCATAAAGTTGAATCCAGGCAACTTTATGCAAATGAGGAGAGGCCGGCTCAGCTCAACACCCCTAAAAAGCTGACAAAAATCTTTTAAACTGACCTTTGTCAATCTGAAATAAGACAGATTCAGCTACTGCATAGCCTATTTCTGGATCAAAATGTTTTCAGGAACACGTTTTGGTGAACTATTTCCGTAATATAAGAGATTGTATTCCGAACGAGCCACCATTACGGTCGGTTTTGAAATCAGGAAGCAGCCAGCCCCACATGACGCATTCGTCCAATCAGCTGCAGCCATTGCGGTTGTAGGAGTGGGTTGTCTTTGCTTGTCAGTGGAAAGTACTGTAAGCCTACATTAAATCCCAATGAAGGTTCTCTTCTCTCTCTTACTCCTCACTTGCCAAGGTGTCGGATGTGTGCAGTGACGTTCTTCAGCAAGTCAGACATGCAGATCCACGCCAAGTCCCACACAGAGGCCAAGCCCCACAAGTGCCCCCACTGCTCCAAGTCATTTGCCAACTCCAGCTACCTGGCCCAGCACATCCGCATTCACAGCGGGGCCAAGCCCTACACCTGCACCTACTGCCAGAAAACATTCAGGCAGCTCAGTCACCTACAGCAGCACACACGGTACTGGACTGAGTGGTGTGTGGGTGTTAGTGTGTTTGTGGCTTCTGTTGTTAAAGCACGTGTGTTGGCCTGTTGTATGGTGACTGATGAAGGGAGGAAGGGGTGGTGAGTTGGGGATGAGTCAGAGTCTTTTGGGAGAGTGTTCACAGTTCAGAAATGTCTTGTTGCACAGTCTAAGCATCACCTTTGAAGGTACAACAATTGTAGGAAACTTAAATTAAATCACAGTTCTAATCTTGTTATTGTTAATGTATTTATCAATGAAGATTGGTTCCTTTCTGGTAACTGATTAATGGACAGGACAGCAGCTTAATCATTAAATTTAACAGTTGCTTTGATCGCTTAACAAGCCTTTGCGGAATACGAAAGAGCCCGGGTTGATGCGTGCTACAGTGTTTGAATAGAATAGGGCAACTTACAGTTCCAGTTACCACCGAAATATACCTCCGTTTAGCAGGTGGTGGCATTAACTTTCTCTCTGCGTTCATCTCATCCTGATGATGATACTATCTTGGCTTATCATATTTATTCTACTTTCTCTGGATCCACCTCTGCTTTCACACAACTCCTTCAAAGATCTCCTCTTTTGTTTGAGGCACCTTCTGGAGACCTTTCACTTTCTCTTAAGACAAAAAGTGGATTTGGACACGCCCTAAACGCACCTGGGCAAGGCACTTCACGCCATGCGCTTAGATTGTTAAAATAGGGCCCTAGGTCTGTTATTTTAATCATACAAGTGTGACTATACACATTTTGTTCTAACTGTGTATGATCATTTCCTTTTTTTAAGACAATGCAAGCTCCTCTTTGCCTTTGCCATTCTTTTACTGCCCTGAGTCAGCCCACATGTTTTATACACCCTCATGATCATATTTCCAAAACAGATAAAGCTGTTAAACCACTATTTAGAATGGTTTTACTTGTAATACACGTAACCATGTGTGACGATGTAAGTGATAAAAGCTCCTGTCTCTGATTCATGCAGTCAAGACTCTGATAAATGTTGTAATTTTACGTTTGACCTTGTCATTCACCTCCCTCGTGTTTTCATTTCCCCTATTGCCATGCTCTGGGGCTTCTTGGGCCCAGAGCACGGCAATTTTCAGGCCATTCACTTTACAACACCAAGATGCGCTCCACTGGCCTGCCACTCATATTGCATTTACATTACAATTTAGCTGCAGCAAAGCCAGACATTCATAGACACACTCACACTGCACTCAAAGCAGGGCAGCACTGGAGAGAGAGACTGCGAGAGAGAGAGAGAGAGAGAGAGAGCGAAAGAGAGAGAGAAAGAGAAAAGCATGACTGTGCCCGCTGTATGTTTTTGTTCTGTGTTTTCACAACTCAGACACAGCACAAAGAGCACACTTTCAAACCTAGTGATTTATTATCAACGGATCCCAGATCCTGTTCACTCTAACGCATGATTTGGTCTTCATTTTACTGTGAAGTTTGGTCATGCTGTAGCTTAAAAATCTCTCGCTGTTTCTCTCTCTGTTTCTCTCCCTCCACCTCCTCACCCCTCCAATCCTGGTTGCCCGTGTTAGAAACCACACTGAGGCCAAGCCCCACAAGTGCCCCCACTGCTCCAAGTCGTTTGCCAACTCCAGCTACCTGTCCCAGCACATCCGCATCCATACCGGGGCCAAGCCCTACGCCTGCTCCTACTGCCAGAAAACATTCAGGCAGCTCAGTCACCTACAGCAGCACACACGGTACTGGTACTGGTCCGGGCTGGGTGGGTCTGAATGGCTGGTTGTGTTTTTAATGTGTGCATGTATGGGGGCAGGTGTGTAGAGAGTTGTGACATTGTGGTTGTTTACATCGTTTTGCCCTTTAGTTGGTGTGTGTGTGTGTGTGTGTGTGTGTGTGTGTGTGTGTGTGTGTGTGTGTGTGTGTGTGTGTGTGTGTGTGTGTGTGTGTGTGTGTGTGTGTGTGTGTGTGTGTGTGTATATAACATCTCTCAAATTTGGGAGGCATGCTGTGTAGTCGAGAGGTTTGTCACAGTATCGTTTTTTTTAATAAATCAAATTAATTTTATTTATTTTTTAATGATGCCACATTTGCCACTAGGGGTGGGAATCACCAGAGTTTCTCACGATACGATATCATCACGATACTTATGTCACGATAAGATATTATTGCAATTTTAAACATATTGCAATATTCTGCTATTTATTGCAATTTATTACCTTTTTTCCAACTTCAAATTTTTACCATTTTCAAAATATGTCCCCAAAGGAAATTTTGTCAACATCTGTTTTATCTAAAAAGATACATTTCTCTGTTTGTTCATCTCACTTCAATTTTGTTGCTGCAAAATGGGATTGTTAAGCAGACAAACTGACCAACACATATATAATAATAGATTGATACTTGGCATCTATGTATTGATACAGTTTTGCCACGGAAAATATTGCGATACTATGCTGTATAGATTTTTCCCCCCACCCCTATTTGCCAGTCCAGCGCCATGTTCCACATCTTCTTATACACATAAAGATAAAACAACCTATCAAAAGGAATTGCCTTTTGGGGAAGGTTAAGTAGGGGGAAAGCTGAGCTACTAAACTATGATCTTAATGCAATTAAAATACCCTTAATATGTTTACTTTTATTTTTGAATGATGGTAAGTGATAGATGTCTAAGAAAGAATAAGCACACTGCATTTGAATTGGCATAACACTGCTGTATGTACAATATGTTGCTTTGGATAAGAGAAAACATGAATGCATCTCACTCGTTTTCGTTTTCTTTCTCCAAGTGCAGCAATATAGTATCATGTATATTGTAACAAACTAATGGTGTTTCTAACTGTGATTTTTCAGGATTCATACCGGTGACCGACCGTATAAGTGTAACAATCCTGGCTGTGAAAAAGCTTTCACTCAGTTGTCCAACCTGCAGGTAAACACATTCACAGGTTTGATTCTTGCTGCTGACCTGATGGCATAGTAAGACTTTGATTTGCCTACCTGTTCTTTCTCTTTGTTGGCAAAAAACGTGAAAGTAAACTTTATATTTAGGTTCCATGTAAGGCTTCGGAAAAAAATCAGACTTTTTTTTTAAAGATTATTTTTTGGGGCTTTTCCCTTTTTATTTGAAAGTGTATAGATATGAAAGGGGGAAAGATATGGGGGATGACACGCAGCAAAGACTGCAGGACTCGCTCTTACTGGGTGAGCTAGAGGCCACCCCTTGTCTTAAGATCTTGACACACTACATCTGTATTCTCGCCCAAAAATGAAAACCATCAACTGATTGGACGAACGCGTCACGTGGGTCTGTTTTCTCTGGAAATTCAAAGCCAGACTGTCATGGCGGCTTGTTCAGAATACGATCTCACATTGTACTAAAATAGTTCACCGAAAAGTGTTTCTGAAAACATTTTACGCGAAAAAATAGGCCATGCAGTTGCATTTCAGATCCGACAAAGGTCAGTTTAAATGATTTTCGTCAGATTTTGAGAGACTCTAGTCACGCTCATCCTGCTCCCCGTTTCCGGGTTAGCACTCTACCAATCAGATTGGTCATTTGAGTCTGATTGCCAGCAGTGCCCGCCCCACCGATTCAACATGTCAAATCGGCCAAAATGAAAGACGACGACGGGCCCTCGGACGGACGACAGCACAGAACACACCGAACAGACTCGAGTCACTGACCTCGCCAGACTGTCCGACAGCCGATTATCGGCTTGGTGTGTCTCGACCTTTTAAAGGACTTTAAAATGTTTCCAGTGAAGTCAAGATCAAGTTATATTCTTATCAAATTATTTTTGTTCACTGTTTGAAGAATAAAAGTGTGTTAAAAAATAGAACATCAAATGGCTCTTACAGATAATTTTGTGATACTGTCAACATCCGATTTTGAAGCACTGTGTGTTTTGGAAAACATTGATTGATTGATGGGGCTAATGTCAGTCATTTTTCTCCCCACAGTCTCACCGTCGGCAGCACAACAAAGACAAGCCGTACAAATGCCATAACTGTAACCGTGGTTACACAGATGCTGCCAGCCTGGAGGTGCACCTGTCCACACACACCGTCAAACATGCCAAGCTGTTCTCCTGTGGCCTCTGTAACCGTTCCTATACCTCAGTAAGCTCGCAGACTTGTCAATCACACATCAGACCTAATATTCACACTATGTGCTGACTCTGGTCTTACTATGACAAAAGAAGATGCATAAGGACCGAGTTGACAGACTGTACAGGATTAGAGAACAAATGTAGTTCTGACACCATGTCTTCTACTTCTCTCGCTCCCCAACTCTAGGAGACGTATCTAATGAAACACATGAGGAAGCACAACCCCGACCCGCTAACCGTGGCAGCGACAGTAGCTGCTCAGCAGGCCCAGGGCCTTACGCCAGGCGGAGGCAGGGGCCGAGGCCGCGGCAGAGGGAGAGGTGCTGGTGGAGGAGGTGTGGGCAGAGCGGGCCAACTCCAAAGCCAGACCAACCCGAACAACAACACCCAGAACCCTAACCCTGGGCCCCCAGGCAGCTACCAGCAGCCCACGGAAGCGGTGGTTCAATGCCCGTTTGACCTGCACCAGTACAAGACAGTGTCAGCCGGCGAGATCCAGTACAAACCGGTCACTGTGGCGGACCTGCCAGTGGCCCACAAAGACCTCTGCCTCACCGTCTCCACATCAGCCATACAGGTGGAGCACATGAACTCATAGGCTGCGTCTTCCCGCTCCGTTCATGGAATTACTAATTGCATCAGCAGTGTAAAAAGATCCATACAAGTAAAGTTAAACTATATTCAGTATTATAGTCTTCTTCAGCAGGAAAAAAAAATGGCTCATAGGGTGGAAAACTTTACCAATGTGATGTTCAAATATACTGTGGCAACCCAGGGGACATGAACGCCAGATTCCCAATGAACATAGGAAACAGAGACAGTCGGCTTAAAGTGTTCTTTAATGAAGCAGCTCGACAAAAGGGTAATGGTACAAACTGCAGCTTAGGTTTCTTCCCATCTGGGGTCGGTCAGCCTTCAAAAGGTGTAGTCCTGGGAGGATTTAAGCAGAGGGAGAGGTTAGTCTTTTCCTGGCCAATAGCCTCGTTGACCATCAGCTCCTAACAGGTTACTCCCCTGGGCCTTTGTTGCTCACTGTCTCCTCTCCCCCTGCAGCCTTGGGCTGGCTCTCTTAACACCTTCCCTCTGATTACCTGATGGGCTGCAGGTGTGACCAGTGCCAGGTGCCAAGTGGCTGCAGCACCTGCACAGGCAGATAGACTCCCTCAATCACTTCCCCCAGTCTGAGTCTATGTACCTGCGCCCTGTGCTGGACTGGCTGACCCGTTTCCCCTGGTTTGCCACAATACAAGTAAAATCCACCCAATGCCAGGTCTTTTCCTTCATTCTAAGAAGCTCTAATGCTGAGTACAACATTAAATTACTTGTTAGAACACAGATATTTTACTATGTGCTTCTCGATTCCTGAGCCCACTTGTGCCAAGGATCTCTTGGTAGAAATGCTGGTCTAAGACACACTGATACAGGTGGTTTAATTATACTTCAGACTGGAGCCACATTTCCTCCAGTTTGTGAAGACTTAACCAAAACATAATCTGGATCACTTTTGGCTTTTATATCATTATGAGTGACATAGTAATTAAATCCAGACCTGAATTTCTCAAAAGCATGTTTAGTCTAATTCACCTTTTCTTCAACTCTAGGTCAATGGATCAGTGGTCAACTTAGTTGCTTTGTAAAACACACTTAACACACTGATCCAAAACCAGCAGTCCTGCTCGGAGTATTTTGATAAAAAGAGGCTCACTGGTGACCCTTCCCTGTTTTTTTTTATTGCATTGTTTGCAATAGGCACCATTGGAGGATGAAGATGTAAAATATCTGTAAAATTAAAAATGACATTACTCTCTGCACAGTTATGGTCCAGAGAATGGTGACATTTTTGGACACAGTCAGATCACATTAATCTGAACATACTCCATTATTTAGTTCAAGCCAAAACAAGGGAGAGAAACAAGACAAGAAATCAACGAGGATCAGACTGTAGGGAAAGACCTAAGGAAATAAGTTTGGATTTGGCTTTTGAATGACATCTCTGACAACCGAGAAGAGGGGCAGGAGAAAGAAAATTAGGTATATTATTGGATCAGGCTAAAACCTGGGGCTGAATCTCAAAGTGTTCACTTTCCAAATCACGATGTCCTTATTTACGCTCCCCTCCCCTCAGACAGCGAGGAGTTGAGGAACCGACTTTGTCGGAGCCCAAAGTATTGATCAAGACCTGTTCAAGAATGCACTAAATACGAATCTGCAGCAGAGTGAGATGGAAAAAAATAAGAGAGAAAAGAGGGGTTTGTGGGGTGGGAGGGATCATAAAGAAAGCACTTGATGAAGCTTGTACTTCATGTCTATGTTTGTCATTATTGTACTTTTTTTTTTTTTTAAATATATTATATGTATGTATTTTTCTACCAACCGAAACGTGTGAAAACTCAGAGAGAAAGCAAAGTGATGCATGAATGTGAAGGGAACAGAGAGAAAAGTCCTAACAGAGTTTTTTTTGTCCTATTTTGTTTTGTTATTGTTCACAGAAAGACAGTCTGCTATTCTCCAATAGTAGTAAAGACAGCCCAACTTGTTGGAAATAACGATTGTGTGATAAAAAATGGCTGATAGGTACTGTTATCAATCTTTTTTTAAAAGAAGTTTTCATACATATTATTACTACTTTCATTATACCTATTGCAAATGTTATCCACATTATCGATCTGAGGCATTATTGTATTGCAGTATGCTGTACATAAAATAGATAGAAAAGACTTTTTCACCTGTAAAAGGGAAGTACGTCCTGTGTCAAGTGTATATGAAAACTAAAGGAACTCAAATTAACAAGTACCAAATCACTGTCTGTGTCCCAGGTCACCTTTAGTGCTGAATGGACCATAACCTCAATGCTCAACAAAGTCTGCAAAAGAATGATTAAAATCCAGGCCTGAGAAAATATTTGTTCTCTTTCTGTAACGTACGACGACTTAACATTTCCTGCAGTTTGAACCACGCTCGCCCGTTGCCCATGGTGATGTTCGTTCAAATTATGATGTAACCTGAAATGGTTTAGCCAAGTTAACAGGATGTTTAATTTGTAGGAATCATTAACAGGGACTGTCGTTAGGCTTATTAGACAAGACTGTTGTGGCACTGTGCAAAAGTGAACTACTACAACATAAAAAAAAATAATTCAACATTCATCACCCATGATAATTCCTTCATTAATATTTCAACAAATGATTTAAAAGTATATCTTAATGATTGAATAACGTAACATGAAACATAGCTCGGTGACCTGGGACACTGCTGCCACGTTTTTGTGCATAAGCTATCTCTACCCAATCAAAATGTTCAAGCAGTCTAACAAATGGCTGCTTGTCTTCATGTATACTCCGTTGTATTTCATTGTCTTTTTTTATGAAAAATAACAGATTCTCAATATTCTTGTTATTGTTATTACTGATACTCCTAATTGCAGTTATTAACTGCCCTCTTATGCTACACTCTTGCAGACTGTATGCACAGTTAGACCTTTTGCTCATCTTCCCTTAAGGAGAATAAAGTTGGAAAACAGTTTATGATGAAAAAAAAACACAATTGTCAGATTCTTTTTGTTTAAATCAAGACTGTGTGGTACTAATAAGTATTTATATTTATGTTTTTTTTTTCCTGATTTGATCAAATCTGAGGCCCAAGTTCTGTCTGATTTTTTTTTTTTTTTTTTTTTTTTTTATTGAGTAAGAATTGTAAACGCCCTGTTAGAATTGACACACAAGGTGAGAAAGATCACTTGTTTTTCTGAACAGGTAATAAAATCTATGGTTACAGCCTTGTGATTTGGTCATTTCAACAGCCAGGGGATCAGCGGAGTATGTTTGTTCCATGGTGGTTAACAACTGAGAAGGGAAGCAGTTAACAATGTAAGGGGATCCACATGCTGAGAAGGGAAGAGTGTCCAAGACAATAACTTCCACAATTAAAGTTAGTGTTTTGAACAAGTGAAATTGTGCTGTAAAAGAGAAAAATATTTGTATTGGCACCAGGTTTGTTATGAAGAAGTGATGCAGTACATGTGTCTCAGTTCAGCAGAAACGTGGTGTTGTCCTGAAACGTTTCAACAGGTTTGAGGGATTGCTAATTGTCAACACTACTCTTGTGTAGATCATCATCTGCTGTAACATTAACACGCAAATATCTGATCAAAGCCTCTGGAGGTTTGATATTTTGTGTCCTGCGGTTTATGTGAAAGCAAATGGTCTGCAGAGAATTTACTGGCCTAGAAAGCAAGTAAAGAGCCGGCATAAACACTACAGCATGCAGGCAATGTAAATATAAATATATATAAGCACACAAAAAATAAAAACTGAGGAGGGGGTATTTTTTCTTTTCCCTTTCTCCTGTGCAGCGTCAACAGGCTGGCACCAAGGCAGGAGGACCTGTGATCAACCCTTATTTTCTAAAGATGTGTGTGTGTGTGTGTGTGTGTGTGTGTGTGTGTGTGGTTTCTGCACTTGTAAATAGTTTTGCCGCACATATACATGCACTTGTAAATAGTTCATATGCACATACGTGCACTTGCTAAAAGTTCATATGCACATTAGTTATTATTGCACTTGCACTTTTTAATATTGTATTAACTTCACTGTTTAGCATGCCTTCTACTTTTGTAAACAGGTCTTAAGTCTAAAGTTGGCTGTGTTGTGTTTTACTTTGATATAAATAAAATATTTAATAGAAAAGTGGGTTACCACAGTTATTTGTACATGCACACATGAAGGTAGGCCTATACCTGCTTGATTAAAAAGAGCAGCAGCAGGCTAAATGGCTGTGGTATCATAACAAAATATTGTGGCGGTTAGATGGCAATGTTACAATAATAAGGTCTGCACTGGCATTCAGACAACTTTGCCCATTCAATTTGCCAGTGTAGGCCTTTTGTGTTCACACATAACAGTCTATGGTTCACACAGCCATCTAATCACACCTGACATTCTTGTGAAGTTTTTGTGTCATCATCACAAAAGGTCACTCCCTTATTGCCACTTCTACCAGTTCCTACGGTCACTTGGCCAGTGCGAATGCATGGAAAACCAGTTTTGGGGGAGAGTAGTTAGTAGAACTGCAGGTTTGAGAGGGAAACACTCACACCCTTTCCCCCACTCCAGACCAACTACCCCCACCGCTCACCTGGCTCAGATTGGCATGGTTTTATTTCAGTTAACCTATTAGGTAGTTTGATTTGCATTGAGAGATGATTTTATGGAAAGTACCCCATACCAATCTCTAGGTATGGTGAAGGGTATGTGATGATGTGGGGCTATTTTAATTCCAAAGGCCAAGGGAAGTTTATCAGGATGCATAGTAGGATCCATGAAATAACTGCCTTTAAAATTAAAAATCTGCCTGCCTCTATGGGAATTTAACATAGGGATGTACTTACGTATGCCCCCTGTATTTTAAAGGAAGAACATTTATTTATTTACATTATTCATTCACAAAAACATTTGGTGTTCTTAAAGGTTGGATTTTTCCTCATTTTTTTAATTAAGGCATTAAGATCAATTTCCAAAAGAAGATTTTTGTATTCCACTTTTTAGTCAACTTTAGCATGGGTTCATAAACTTATGAGTGCCACTGTATATTAGTTAACACCTACCGAAGTCAAATTCCTTGTGTATGGCCAATAAATCTGATTCTGAACTACGTGTATCCCGCCCAAGCGGGACACTCCGTACGCCGTACCAAGCATACATAAAGGCGGAGGCGGGGTCTACGCTGGCTCAACCAATCACGGTAGTTTGCCCGAAGAGCCCACCATAACAGTTCAATTTCAAAATTTCAAATTCAAACGGCCGGAGACAGAGGATTGGAGACACTCTTTTTCTAAACTCAACTTTAGTTAAGGTAAATGATTTGATAATTTTGAGCCAATTACATCGTTCATCTCGTTTTAAAGGAGGGTTGCAAAACTCTGCTCAGTAACGATAGTTACTGAGTCCCTGTAGTTTAACGTAACTATTTATCATGTATGTTCAAGCTTACGGCAACCACTAAGCTAGCTAGCTAACGTTAGTGATAATAACATGAACGTTGGTTTGTCAGTGTTAGCTAGCTACATGGCAAACGGTAACGTTAATCCAGTCGAAGCTAATGTAATATATAACACGCTCATATGTGACTCATTTTGTATTTGAGTCGACAGATATTAAATGTGCATGTTTCAGCAGATGTAAAGTTTCAAATGTAAAGTAAACGTCACGGTTAACGTTAGCTTCTTGTAAACTCACGCAACCTATTCCTCATCCCACTGCACGGCTCTACAGATACAGTAACGCTAGTGTTTGTAGCTGTTCCTGCTTTATTGTGTTTCCCTGTTTCCTGGCGGCTGTTTCAGAAAAGCAGAATTTATAAATCCAGGATAACCGGTACAGAGAGGCTTGACCTAGCTAGTCTAATCAGTGTAACCTTGGAGCGTTTCACGTCGGCCAAGCCACTGCTTTCCTTAAAAAAACAGACCGCGGGGTCGATCACAGACCCCTTCATTTGTTAGTCTTTTGTTAACTAAATCCTCTACTCGTTTTACCTGACAATATGGGCTCGACTAGCTCTTTTTTGTTTTTCCAAATAGTAGAGATGAGATGGGCGTATTCGAGACACGAAGCTCTGAAGCTTGTTTTACTCCAGTAAGCCATAGGCGTTAGGTGTTGGAAAGGATCATGGATGGATATTTATTTCTCAGAGGAAGGGATGCTTATACTAACGTTAAAGAAAAAGAAAACCGGGAATAATATGCTCCTGATTGAAACTCGTGTGACAGTGAGATGTTAATGGTTGATATTTTCTGTAATATTTAGTTTTTGTCTTGATCATATTTACCTCTTAACCCTCAACAGATCATGTCCCGCTTGCCGGTTAGTACCAGTAAGAGGGCTCTTTCCAGCAGCAGCTCAGAGAATGGCCAAGACTTTGGGCCTGCTCAGGTTTGTACTAAAATTCATCTACATCGTTTCTGTCTTTGCCCGTTATTCTCGGTCTGTCTATCCTGCTGCTCAAGCTGCTCTGCATGTAGCACTGCACAGTAACCTGTTAACCAGCTCATAAATTCCGTCACAAAGATGTTGTCCTATCCCTTTTCCACATAAAATCTCAACAGTAAAATTGAGTTCTTCTCTTGGTCATGAAGCCAATTGTAATGTAATTATGTTGTACACTGTTAAGGCATGTTAAACAATTACACAGCATGTGCAATGTAATAAAGAAGGTTACGTTCTTGTTGTGACAATGTCACAAGGTGTTGATTAAAACTAAACTACAGTATCATTTGTTGGTGCGCTATCAGGTTGCATTCAGTTGTCAAGCATTCATGTTGTTGCATCTATAATGGGAGTCATCAATAGAGCCTATATAATAGACTTGGTAAACATTTCTGTGTCCCTAAAATAAAAAGTAGGTTATAGTTACAGCTCCAAAAAGTGAAATATTGCTCTATTTTTATGTTGGTGTTTTTTGTGTTTGCAGAAGAAGATATGTAAGGACAAAGAGCCTGTTAAACCACGTGCCGCAGCTACAATCATCGGTGGCAGGCGACCAGCTGTTGGAGCAACGAAGGCGCCTATTTGTAAGTCACTAGCTCTAACCTTTTAGAAAAGAAATCTATTCTAGAAAAGTGTAATCAAACACATTATCAACTCTTCAGACAAATTCTATACCTCTCTTTCTCACTTTATTCCCCACACAGCTAGGCCGGTCAGAGCTGTAGGAGCTGCCACTGTGGCTGTTGGTCCCTCCAGAGGTAAGATGAACTGTCTGATTGGTGATGGATGAAAGTGCATACGCTGCATTCATTTGTCAGGATTTCAGGGAATGCGCATTTATTGAGCAGTTTATTTGGGGTATTATATTTTAATGTAATTGTATACTTTGTATTGATCCCCAGTGGGGAAATTACAATATACATTCTGTTTGTGAGAAATCACTACACACAGGCTAATATAGACATTATTTCACATGTGGCATAGCTTACGCAGTGGTAGTAAGAAAGTGCAGAAGTGCTTTGGACGTCATAAGGACAGGGTTTTTATTGAGGTAATAGATTCTGGTGTTGCATGAATGATTTTGACGTGATTTCTCACATATTGTTCTTAACTATGTTCCTGTTCCATCAGGTGTCCTGAAACAACCGGTTGCATCCACTGTCCCAAAAGCAGGTGAGAGATCAATTCCACAAGGTTCTTGTTACTTAGTAAATAATGACACATCAAGTGATTTAATGTTTACGTAATGTAGTTAATGGCTTTATTTATGTCAGAGGATAACTAGAGCTAATTGTCCTTTCTAACAAATGAGAAACCATGATTTGGAGATGGAATGTAATGTTAACCGTCTCTATGGAATGGTAAAACCGTGGATGACGGTGATTTTAATTTTTTACCAACCTATATTGGTGCAAGGGGGGAAAGTTTTTAATGAATGTATGATGAGATGTTCTCAAAGTGAATGATTTTATTTAGAGTAGGCATTTTTCACAGCAGACACTTTTCACAGGTGTTACAAATAATATAAACGATGGCTCTCCTCTATTAAAGTGTCCCAGTGAAAAAAGGAAAACATGGGGAGGCTCACACTTGTAAATGATGCTGTCGCGTACAGGTGGGGGTGGCGCCACCAAACGTCAACCATGGGACCTGAAGGGCAAGGTCAGCGACATGGAGGGCAAGGTCCGTAACTTCCAGACCAAGATCAAGTCTGTAAACCAGGAGAATGAGGTTCTCAAAGATACAGTGCTCCAGAGCAACACAAAAGTGGTTGAAATGGAGAAAACTCTTGCGAGGCAGAGGAACCAGATCAGGTACAAGGAACTTTTCATTTGGATTAAATTCATCATATTGTAGTGTTCCTGATTTAACATTGGAACCATATTAAATGTCCTTTTCTTTTCTGTGATTTCAGTGAGTATGAGAAGGAGCTGCAGGCATTGTTGGGAGTCAGGAATGATTTGGAGAAAGTGTCTGGAATCAAGAGCCTTCTTGAAAAGGAGCTCTCCAACTTAGAGGGAAAATACAAGGTGATGGAGACTCTCCGAGACAGCCAAGAGACAGAGCTGCAAACTCTCAAGGTATAAAGTCTGCTGCTGGAATAGCATACTGGTTATTTTGGGTGTGTGGTATCAGAAGATGAAGAAGAATCCCGCAAAGGGAAATTAATTACATAATATGCCATTTGACAGACCTGACCTGGCTAACTTCAATGAAACTAGTGTCATACTCTAATCGTCTTGTTTAAATTCAATAGGTATTTATTTTAGCAAACAACTGGGTATTTAACAACCCAGAAAGGACTTAGGAGTTACTTTTCTAAAATCCAATCAAGCAGTTGAGATAATCTAAAAAGAGATAATATGATGGCCATATTTTGGAACCGACACAATTTAGCTGTGTCTTTTCTTCTCTTGTTTCTTTGCTGTCCAGATGAAGCTTTCAGTGCAGGAGTCGGCTCTGGCCCGCCTGCAAACGACCCTCACAAACACAGAGGAGGAGGTCTCTCTTCTCAAAGAGACCGTAGTCCAGCAGAAAGACGAGCTTCATGCCGGGGAGATGGAGCGCAGGCGGCTCCACAACACCATCCAGGAGCTCAAGGCAAGTTACAATGTGGTGTAACCGCTCAAAACAGCCCAGTAACGGCACCTTCAAAAGCCTTTCAGCTATTCCGTGATGTTGTTTCCTTTTGTTTCTTCTTTTTTGTGATATATTTTTGTACTTTGTTGTGTTGTTAGCACTAGACAGCCAAATCATTCTGTGCCAAACAACCAAACAAATGTTACTCCTGTCACTGACTAATAATTTGTCAAACTGACTAATTTGTCCATCTGACTAATTCAGCAGAAATTCTCTTTTCATGCAGGGCAACATCAGGGTCTTCTGCAGAGTGCGCCCACTGGTTGCGGGAGGCCTCAGCAAGCACATTCAGCTCCCGGTCAGTGACAACAAGACAATAACACTGGCCAAAACAGAGGAGGTGAGAATCCTGTTTGCGTATCAGATCTGTAAATAAAGGCATGTTTGTGGTTAAAGTTGCGATCTTAAAGATCTCCTGTTTGTTTTCTTTGGAGGCCTCCTTTGGCAATAAGTGGTAATTGCAGTTGTTTTTGGATCTTAGGTTTTTTTTTGGAAAAAATGTCACATGTCGAGAATGTCACAATGTCATAAAAATAAGTCTCTCTGCCCTTTTCTTCTCTTTAGTCACACACGGGCAAAACGTCTGATACTCAGAAGAATTACAATTTCAATTTTGACCGGGTGTTTGGCCCCCAGGCTTCACAACATGAGGTAAACAAATAAATACAAACTGTTCTAAAATAAGACACGTGAATAATATGTGGCTGTTATTAAAAAATCTAATTCATGGTGATTTTGTGAACTTGTTTTAGGTCTTTGAAGAGATCTCACTGCTGGTGCAGTCAGCGTTGGATGGCTACAATGTCTGCTGCTTTGCCTATGGCCAGACAGGAAGTGGAAAGACATACACTATGGAGGGAAGCGAGTACGACGACTACAGGGGTGTAATTCCCAGAGCTGTGAAGCAAATCTTCAGAGCAGCAGAGAAACTGGCTGCACAAGGCTGGGAGGTTAGTGTCTAACGTCTCTAATGGAAGTCATAGTATTCAAAATGAACTTTTTTTTTTTTTTTCTCCCTTGCTGCTTTTGGGCAGCAGTACAGCAACAACATGGACCTATCCCCTTTTTAAATTGATGGCTGCTTTTTGTCTGGATTTCAGGTCTTTACTGTGTTAGTTACTTGGTAATACTTTGTTTGCTGTTTACTTGTTTGTAATTTATAGCCAGTGTTAAATACACCAGTTATTCCCCAAAACTAAATACTCAGAACTTTGATTTTACACTGATTCCGATACTTATGCATTATATGGAAAGTACATTCTGACACATTTATAGGACAACACAATGTCCCAATACAGTACAAGACAGGTGCACAGAGACGAGCTCCTCGAGGGAATTTCACACTAGTGTGATTTCTCCCGGAGCACATCGTAACATCGCTGGAGATTTATTCTCTCTGTGCCACTGCTGATGCCAGCCACCAAAACAAACCAAGGCGTGTGCGCGTGTGTGCGTGTGTTATTTGCACCCCGGGACTGTGGCATATGGTGTGGAGGAGATCCAGTACGACTAGGGAAAGTGAACAATGTTATTAAAGCCTGTAACCATTTCGGTTTTATCTCAGTTTACCTTCACAGCCAGCTTTGTTGAAATTTACAACGAGACCCTGCGAGACCTCCTCTACACCGGCAAGGCCAGCAAGAGGCCCGAGCACGAGATCAGAAAGTCGACCAACAACGAGGTGACGATCACCAACCTCACCTACCAAAAGGTGTCCAGCGAGGATCAGGTACGGCAAGCACATATATATCAGTCGCTTAAGTTACTTTACTAAAGAAATACTCAAAGTATAATATACATCAGTTAACGATGTACATGCCATGTTGTTTATACATTCTACTTTACAATAACTCTATATGATCCCCTCCACCTGCCAGGTTCTCGGCCTGATTATGCTGGCCAATCAGAATCGCTCCACAGCCCAGACTGCCCAGAATGACCGCTCTTCTCGCTCCCATTCGGTCTTCCAGCTGGATATAGAGGGAGTTAACATTGGCAGGGATGTCAAATGCAAGTGTGAGTATAACCTCGCTAATTATGCCAAAATCAGAAATGTGGTTTCACTTGTGTATTTTAGAATATCAAAAATCTGTGGTTAAACTGGGATATCTTGTTCAGTTGTCTGAAATTGCTGCCATTTCTGCATACGTAATATGTGCTCTTTTTATAAGATGATTTTATTGTACGTGTGTAATGTAGTTAAACCTTCTTTTTTTTGTTTTATTAAAGATGTATTTTGTTTGTTTTTGTGTGCATAGCCACTTTGTGCCTAGTGGACTTGGCCGGCAGCGAGAGAATGCTGAAGAGTCAGTCTCAGGGCGAGCGTTTTAAAGAGATGACGGCAATCAACGGCTCCCTGTCCAACCTGGGCATCGTCATCAGCGCGCTGGCCAACAAGGTCTGTAAGCAGCAGCCTGAATGCTGTGTTCAGAGGCTGTGAAGCCTAAGATATATGGTTTATTTACATGGTACAAAATGCTAAACATTCTTCTTTTTTTTTCCTCCAGTATTCATGTGACATAAATTGAATTTGTTTGTGTTCCAGGAGAGCTACGTTCCTTACAGGAACTCCAAGCTCACCTACCTTCTGCAGGGCTGTTTGGGAGGAAACAGCAAAACGTGAGTCTTCATAGCTTTGAGATTTCAGCAGATGCAGTGTTATCGTTTCGTCACAGTAAGGGGTGTTATCCAAAATTCAGAAGCTAATTAAAAGTAAGCTCAGCTGCCATATTATAGCTGGTTATCTCCCAAATCAGGGCAGACAAATTATAACTCTGTTAGCTTTTTGCTGGTTCTTCTTACCCAGGGAAACTTATTTAGGAAAGGAGGGCTTTCGAACTTATTTTTTAATGCTTATTGCATTTCTGTCTTCCTCATTCCAGCCTGATGTTTGTGAACATCGCGCCAGAACCGGACAGCTTTGGGGAAACCCTCAACTCCCTGAGGTTTGCCAGCAAGGTCAGTTGCATCTATGGTTAATGTTTTTTGTTGATGAGACAGCTGGTATAAGATGACAAGAGTACGTTGAGAACATGACGTGAAATTGGAGATAAAGTGAACTTCACCGAAAAGTTATTATGTTACTGTATTAGCCAGGAAAGCAAAGAGTAAGCTATTTAAGATACAGTTCAATTCTTCCTGCTTCTGGATCAAAAATGCCCCATTTAGTGATGTTTATTTCTTTTCTTTTTCAAGTCTTCTTCAAGTCTTCTTCAATGTATTACCATTTTCCTCAAATTTATTTTCCACCATTTCCCTGAAGTCTGCTGACTAGTTTGAACTAAATGACTACTAAAATGCTTTTAACACTGAATATGTCCCCGTATTAAACTATCTGAATGTAGCATTTCGCTGTACCAACTTGGATTTTTGATGTTTTGTGTTTCCTCTCTCTTTACAGGTGAACGACTGTGTAATTGGGACCGCAAGTGCCAACAGAAAGTAGACGGTGCTTAAAAGAACTTTCGATTTTATCCTATACTATTTACCAAAGTGCTCATATTATGCCTTTTCCCTTTCCTTCTTTGTGCTTGTTATAGGTTTATAAAGTGAAAAAGCCCAAAGTCCCCCCCCCCCCCGCCAAAGGGATTTACCATCTCAGACTATTCTGTTGGTGTTTTACCGACAGAAAACACGGTTCACAAACTGCTCCAAACGGCTCTAATGTAGTCCAGCCTTTACTTCCGTGACGAACGTGCGTCACTTTGTAACACACGTTATAATGCTCGCCTAGCTGCTAGCATGGCCCGCCCTCATACTCTGCTTCTGACTGGCTAGTAGTCCTAACCTAGGTACTGTGCATGTGCGACTCCCAACAAAGATGGAACAGAAGTGAGATCCCTCCACTCTGTAGCTAAAACAGAGAGCTCAACACACAGGGTGAAAAGAGGAGCTGCAGCAATGTGCAAAACAACAACAATGAGGTGTTTAAAAGATTAAACCATGTAAACCTATTCTGATCCAACCTGTAAATACAATGATGAACCTGAAAATGAGCACAATATGAAGTTATTAATGTAGATAAGATACTTTTATTTCTGTTCAGTGTAATTTTATTTCCTTGTTTTTTTTCTACTTTTATCTTTTATCTACTCTGGCCCAACAAGAGGTAAAAAATAAAGACTGTAAATAAGCTTCTTATATTTCCTTTCTGTGTGTATTTCAAACAAACCATTGCAAACTCTTGTTAACATAAAGCAGTGTATGGCAAATGTACTGAAACCTTATTCCACACCAAACTACAGGGTTATCTTTTTGGATTGGGTGTTATACTGACGACTTCTGATATTGGTTGTTTGATAAGTCAGTCACAGCTAGTTGCCTTCACTACATCGCAGTTCTGACACGTCAATCTCGGAGGACAAACAATAACTAAAATTAAATTAGATTAGTTATGAACGCTACATTTCTAAGACTTAAAGTGGCAAAGGATGGATGTTGATTGCTTAACAAGCATGTCGGTCTCATTAGTCAATGTTTGCTTCAGTCGCAGGTTGTATACATTGGACATGATGTTCTTATCAGGGTCATGATTATTATTTATTATTCTTTTTTACTTTACAGTCATTTTTAAAGGCTGCATGTTATAGATCAAGAAAATTATGGGATTTAATGTTGCGTATTCTGCAACATATTTACAATGTATGTTAATGTTCTGAGATAACTAAGACAAGAAAAAGAAAAATGTATTTTAAATCAATTCTTGTTTAATATTGTAAATAATACAACGCTGTATTTAAATAACACAATGCTGTATTTAAATGTGTCTATTTCACTGTGTATTTTATTTATTTGTGTCGGCCAAAGTCTGGCTCGTATGTCTGGAATCCTTTTAAAGGCGACGCGTCGCTGTCTGCCGCTGCAGAACCGATCAGATGGGGAGAACATTCTCTAAAAATGGTCCCCAAACTTAAGGGCCTGCAGAAACGGGCAGGACACACTGCCGTCAGCTCGGACAGAGACGGTACTTCTGAAAGCTGCAGTGTCAACTAAAGAGGTGAGTTTAATGTCCGCAGCTGCTCCATGTTTTTTTTTTTTTTTTTTGGTAGCCAGCCGTCTGAGCTAGCTAGCAGGCTAACGTCACATCTGTAACGGCATGACTAGAGTCTGAAGCTCTGATGGACTGTTTGTGTCCGCTGTCTGAAAGCAGAAAACAACCAGCAGCGACATTTTCACAACAACTCCTGTTTGAATTTTCAGTCGACATCTTTGCTTTTGTAGCTTGCCAACTAAAAGTGTGTTTGTACTCCAGCTGTTGATTTTTCTCATGCACTAATACAACACAGCAAGCAAATAGAAGTGGTATTGTGGTGGGCTTTTTTCTGTTCATTATTTACGTGATGTGTTTACGTTCACTGTAAAATACAAAATGACATTGTTGATCTGAGCTTTTCATAACTATCATTATGTTGTCAAAGAGAAATCAGCTCACGTGTCATGAGTGCAGGGGTAGCCTGATATAACCCACACGGCGCATGACAGACAAACATATTCGGTGCATAGAACTAAAATTGCAAAAACAAGAAATAAATACTGTGCCGCTTTTGGGTAACGTGCAGCAGGGGCTGGCTGCACAAAGACACTCTGTGACTGAGATCTAACAAAGAGAATTCAAATAGACACTTGCACAGGGCTGTCTAGTTCTTGACTATCTCAAGTAGGACTCATTTGCAGTGTATTCTGGGTAAATTAAGAGTGTTTTCTAGTTAACAATTACATCAACTGCTTCTTTGATTGGCAACTGTTCCCTTTGCATTTACCATCTTATGCTACATACTATGTGATACTGGATAAAGATGTGATTACACACTTAATTGCAATATTAATCTTGGGGTCCTCTTACTGTTTGAGAATTAGGTTGACAAATAACTTTGAGTTATACTAATAAACCAAATGTGGATAGTTTGAAGAGTCAAATAAACTGGTAAATGTGTTATTGAATGGTGAGATCAGAATTACAGCTTCATGTTTGCTCAAAATTGTCTTGCCTGACAACATCCGACTTGGACATATATGGAATTGAATGCATTACTGAGAGGTGGATTTGATCTACCATCAGTTTGTTGCCAGCTAAAACTAACCTGCTGTAATTCAACAGCCCTGCATTAAACCCTATCTCGATGACACTTATAATCACTTGTAGAGAACGTTGATTCAACTTTATAGGCATTTCACAAAGCTGCAGTTTGTGATGCTGTTAAATGGTTGTAGTAGGGCTGGGCAATATATTATATTGATAACGTGATATGAAGCTAGATATCGTCTTAGATTTTGGACATCTTAATATTGTGATATGACATACGTGTTGTCTTTTCCTGGTTTTAAAGGCTGCATTACAGTAAAGTGATGTACTTTTCTGAACTTACCAGACTGTTCTAGCTGTTGTATTATTTGCCTTTTCCCCACTTAGACATTATGTCCACATTACTGATGATTATTTATCTAAAATTTAAGTGTGAAGATATTTTGTTAAAGCACCAATTGTCAACCCTAGAATATCGCCGCAATATCTATATCGAGGTATTTGGTCAAGAATATCGTGATATCTGATTTTCTCCCTGTCGCCCAGCCCTAGGTTGTAGGCTATTATACATACTGAGAGGCGTTTCTAATATTTTGTCCATCCTATTTATATTGGAGTGTAATATAAATAGATTAAAACATTACAACAGCACCACAAACTATAACCTCCAATATGATAATACAGTTTAATCAAAAGCTGCAATAATTAGTTGACTAATTGATCAGTGGATTGACAGATTGATCAATGATTTCTTTTGAGTCATTTTCTATGACAAAAAATGCCCAAATTCTCTGATTGCAGATCCTCCATTGTGAGGATTTCTTATATAATTGTATACTAAATGTTGACGAGTTTTGGGCTTTCGGTTTGATAAAACAAGACATTTAAAGATGTTCAACTCTGGGAAACTAAATTGAACATTTTTCTCTATTTTCTGATGTTTCATTGTATAAACAATTATGATGGACAAAGATTGATCAAGAAAATAATCCACAGTAGTGATCAATAATAATGAAAAATAATCATTAGTTTCAGCAGTAATTAACACCTCTATTATTATTCTTCTTATTTTATTTTATAAGGACAACACACATTAATCAACATTTCTATAAATGTGCCAGTGTTAGCCAGCCGGCTGATTTTCAACTGTAGTCCTTTAGCCAGATGATTTCAGACCAGAGCTACAGGAAGCAGCAAGACATTAGTACAGGTTAAACTATACAGACATAAGTCAACAAGCCACAATACAGACAGCTAAGAGCCACAAATAAGCTGTCTCAGTAAGCCATGCAGTGCTACAGGAAGCAGCAAGACATTAGCACAGTTAAACATCAACGGTATCCCTATTCAGTATAAGAAGCTATGGACAAAAAACACAGGACACTTCTACCAAGTCCAAAGTGTTGTTTTTTTTTGCATCCTCCTGATTTCTTTGTTGGATCAACATATTCAGTTCACATGGATTATCATAAAGGCAACATTCCAGTTTAAAATGGGGGTTAAACATCCCCAAGAAACTTAAAGGTTTGTGATGAGTGCTTAAATGAGAACTGCTGTTAACATGACCGTCCCGCTCGCCGCCATTTTTCCCATGGTAATGGTAATGAACATCATAAATCATATAAGAAAAACAAACCACTTTAAAGGTCCCACGGCATGAAAATTTCACTTTATGAGTTTTTTTAACATTAATATGAGTTCCCCCAGCCTGCCTATGGTCCCCCAGTGGCTAGAAATGGTGATAGGTGTAAACCGAGCCCTGGGTATCCTGCTCTGCCTTTGAGAAAATGAAAGCTCAGATGGACCAAACAGGGATCTTCTCCTTATGAGGTCATAAGGAGCAAGGTTACCTCCCCTTTCTCTGCTTTGCCCGCCCAGAGAATTTGGCTCGACCATGAGAGAGAGACATCATGGCTTTCAAACGAGCAAAGTGGCAGTTGGTCAAGGCCACACCCCACCCTCCACCTTGCCCCCCCCTCTCCTCCTCAGTAGCTACAGACACAGAAATGGCACATACTAAGGAAAGCTCATTATGGGACTGGCTCTAGTGGCTGTAATTCTGCACCAAGACTGAATTTTGGGAAAGAGACTTCAGATACAGTATTAGGGGACCACTAAGGTCTATATAAAAGAGACTTCAGATACAGTATTAGGGGACCACTAAGGTTTATATAAAAGAGACTTCAGATACAGTATTAGGGGACCACTAAGGTCTATATAAAAGAGACTTCAGATACAGTATTAGGGGACCACTAAGGTTTATATAAAAGAGACTTCAGATACAGTATTAGGGGACCACTAAGGTCTATATAAAAGAGACTTCAGATACAGTATTAGGGGACCACTAAGGTCTATATAAAAGAGACTTCAGATACAGTATTAGGGGACCACTAAGGTCTATATAAAAGAGACTTCAGATACAGTATTAGGGGACCACTAAGGTCTATATAAAAGAGACTTCAGATACAGTATTAGGGGACCACTAAGGTCTATATAAAAGAGACTTCAGATACAGTATTAGGGGACCACTAAGGTCTATATAAAAGAGACTTCAGATACAGTATTAGGGGACCACTAAGGCCTATATAAAAGAGACTTCAGATACAGTATTAAGGGACCACTAAGGTCTATATAAAAGAGACTTCAGATACAGTATTAGGGGACCACTAAGGCCTATATAAAAGAGACTTCAGATACAGTATTAGGGGACCACTAAGGTCTATATAAAAGAGACTTCAGATACAGTATTAGGGGACCACTAAGGCCTATATAAAAGAGACTTCAGATACAGTATTAAGGGACCACTAAGGCCTATATAAAAGCATCCAAAGAGCACCATGTCATGGGACCTTTAATAAACTGCGAGTATCTTGCTTACTGTATTTTAGGATTTTTAAAATACCCTGAATTCACAAAGCACGTACTAAGTAAAGATTAGTTGACAATGGCAAAAACATAATTTAACTGCCAAAACTGGGAGTCATGAAAGTGTTTCTACCACCTAGATGCAGTCCCTGCCCATGGAAGTGGGAAGCAGCAGCAGCAGCAGCAGCAGCTCTGCTCCCAGCGACACATCTGGCCCGGTGGTGCAGGTGTGCTTCCCCAGCGCTCAGGCCTCGGTGCTGGACAGCCTCAACCGGCAGAGGGAAGACGGCCGGCTATGTGACCTCTCCATCCACGTCCAGGGACAAGTGTTCAAGGCCCACCGCTGCGTCCTGGCCGCCTCCTCGCCCTACTTCCACGACCAGGTGGGAGCGTTACGCTAATGATGTTTTCTAATCAGCATGAGCACATAAAAAAAAAAGCTACATGGAGTCATATTCGTTCATTTCTGATCTGGAGCATGTATAAAATGGTACCCTAAAATCAGTGCTGTAGTCTAATGTATTGTAGTGGGTATACTGTATATGTATGGGCCTATATATATGGGCCAGGATAATTATGAGCGTCAAAGACTTGTTTTCCTGCATTCTGATACACTTTTATGCACCAATTTCCGGTGGAAATCCCTTTATTTAGCCTATACGAAGACAAAAAAGTTTTAAGTGGGTATATGGAAATCCTGGCGCTTTCTTAGCGGGTATACTGCGTATACCTGCGTATCACGTAGACTACACCACTGCCTAAAATCAGATTCAGAGGCATACAAACCGCTTCTACATGCAGCTTGTATTTGAGAAATTATATTTAATTGTGCAGCAGCTGTCTCAATATTAGGACATATGACTGTTTGGTTTAGCCTGACCGAGCATAGAGGATTTTGAGACACAATAATGGATATGACTAGGGATTCAAAGAAAGTTAGTTGGCCTGATTAGTCTTTGTGGATGCAATACACTTCGTCAACACTCGGTATTTAATGCAACCAAAATGTGTTGGGGAAAAAACAGGGAGAGGGAAGCCTTTAAAACCACTTTTAACACATTTCTGACATCGCTGCCAATTTATATTATCAGGTATAGGTGACATCATTTTCATTTTTTCACAAGTTTATTATACTAGATGTACAAGATCTAAGTTGTATGTCTCTTTAAAAGAGGAGTAAATATACATTGTAAATTATGGTCATAAGTACTTTATTGCTGCAAAACGCAAGTTTAGATGTGCCAGAGACATAAAATCTGCGTAAAATGGGTTTAAAATGATCTGCTTATTATTATTTCTTTGGAGGAAAATAAATGAAGAGCATAGTCTAATAGGAAGCATCATTCAGATTAATCAGATAAAAGCACAAATTTAGAACTGAGAAAAAAAAAGTCCTGCAGCGTGACAGCAGCTCCACACAGACACTTCAATTATGTGTCTGTATTTCTTGTTTTTTTATGTTTTAATTATTCGGTTCCAAGAAGGTGTTACTCAAACTGCCAAAGACCAGTTTTACTGACACTTGGTGGTGGGGGGTTGTCTCCGACCCCAGTTACCTGTCTGAGGGGCTGGCAGACAGATGTACCAGGGATTGGATTGTGACCAGTAGGTTTATTTTCCACATTAAGTGGGTTTAAGAAATAAGAGACAGAGACATGGAGAGAGTGGGGAGGAGGAGTGGGAGAGTCAGGACAGAACATCGATAAATTGATACATTCATCACTGTGATGCAGTGTTGTAATGTAACAAAGTACAAATACTTCACAACTGTACTTCGTTATTTATATTTCCGGAAACTTTTACTTTTACTCCACTAAATAACTTCTAAACATCTTAGTTCAAGGTCAAGGTGCCGAGGGGCAATTATTTGTACAGCCAGCAGACACACATAAAGGCAGTTACTCGTTACTACAAAATAAAATCAGAAGAAATGTATTACATTGAAAAAAAGGAAGTATGGCGAATCATTGCTCCTAAATTGCCAAGATAATACATGCTCCATTCCTGTTGGTGATGTGATGCCTGTTTGTAGCCAAGCGGCAAAAAAAACAACAACCATAGGCCAAAACTAAAGAAGAAGAGGAGGAAGCATAATGACTGATAGTGTCATGAAAGCACCTGGTGCGGACTCTGCCGCCATGGTAACAGACGATGACCACGCCAACGACAGTGGTGATGAAGATAACGTGACAAACCTTTGGCCATAAAGTTCATAATCAAAGTTTTTTTTTTTTTTTTTCTTTTACTTCTAATACTGAAGTTCATTTAATATCAGAAAATGACTATGGATACTTAAGTATAGTTACTTTGAGACTTTTACTCAAGTAATATTCTAAAAGGAGACTTTAACTTCTACCAAAGTCATTTTCTGGTAAGACACTTGTACTTTTACTCAAGTATTGCTTTTGAGTTCTTTATACAAGTGATTGTGTCCATCCCCAGGTACTCCTGAAGAACATGTCCACGGTCTCCATCCCGGCGCTGATGGACCCGCTGGCGTTTGAGAGCGTGCTGAGCTGCGCCTACACCGGTCAGCTCCGGATGCTGCGCGAGGACATCGTCAACTACCTCACGGTGGGCAGCGTCCTGCAGATGTGGCACATCGTGGACAAATGCACCGAGCTGCTGAGGGAGGGCCGGGCTGCAGCGGGAGGAGGGGGCAGTGGAGGAGGAGGAGGAGGAGGTGTCCAGGACGGAGCCAGTGATGGAGGAGGAGGAGGAGGAGGAGGAGGAGGAGGAGGCTCAGCTAACCTGGGATGCAGCAGCAGCAACGGTGACGGTGCGGCAGGCGGCGGTAACGGAGCCGGAAGCGACGGTGATGGGGTTGTCGGAGGAGGTCAGTCCCAGGTGGTGGGGTCCAACGAGCCCCAGCGTGGCCCCCAGCCCCCCAGCCGGCCCTCGGTGAGCGAGAGCCAGTCCCCCAGCAGCACCAACTACTTCAGCCCCCGGGACGGGAGCGGCTTCGGGGGAAGCGGCGCGGCCGCAGCGGGGGCTTCGGCGGATGGGGGCGGGGCTAGCAACACCCCCAGCTACTGCACCCCATCAGGAGGGGAGGAAGCCTTCCTTATCGAGGAAGAGGAGGAGGAAGTAGAGGAGGAAGAGGAGGAGGAGGTGCTGTACCATCAGAGGAAGAGAGGAAGAGGAGGCGGCAGCGGGAGGAGGAAGAAAATGAGCTCGGTGTCAGAACAGGAAGTCGGGGTCAGCGACAGCTTTGGCGTGTCTTCCTATCAGGTGTGAGCAACCCGCACTAACACAAACGTTTTATTTTCATGAAGCTGCAGTTATTTCAAACATCAACTTTGTTTTTATATTTTATATTTTTTTATGTCAATAATTGATGTACAGCAGGGTGGTTAAAATCAATTTCACTAAGGGCCACACTAGAAAATAAGAATCACATTAAGGGCCAGACATGTTTAGTTTATTAACATGCTTTTATTTAATTGAAAGTCAAAAAATGTTGACTGTATTGTCTCATACAGCTTTGTCACTTACAGTTTGGTTGACAAAAGTCAGCAAAAAAGTTCCTTCATAGAGTTTTAGCAGATTTATGAATGTCAAAGTCGGCAAATCTGCCAAATTCAGTTTTGAGTGTCGCGTAATTACAGTTTGAAAACTGTTTCTGTCTTTTTGGTTTTGGCGCACATATAGGCGGGCCAAAATTTGTTGTCAACCTAAACTGATATGTGGGCCGGATGAAAACTGGCAAGGGGCCGGATTTGGCCCGCGGGCCTTGAGTTTGACACATGTGATGTACAGTATTTTCATCAGCATTGTCATGAGCAGAACATAAAGTCATAAAGCAACTTCCTAAAGATGAAACTCGCTGTATTTTGTTTTTGTTTTCCAATTGGCAATATAAAAAGTAAAAGGAGATTATGTATTATTTTAGACAGAGGTTTTTATTTTGGGGGGGGCATTTTAGGCTTTTAATTTCACAGGACAGATCTAGACATGAAAGTGGAGAGAGAGAGAGAACAACATGCAGCAAAGGGCCGCAGGTCGGAGTCGAACCCGTGGCCGCTGTGTTGAGCAGTAAACCTATATGTGTGCCTGCTCTACCAACTGGGCTAACCCGGCCACAGACAGAGGTTTTTTATTGTATTATTTTGATCTTAAGCCAGCAGGAGCTCTGCTTTAACACGAGGAAAGTTCTGAAAGTAGGTACGTTTTCACTGACAACAAAGACTTGATATCCCTCATCTACTGTATCATGACGTGAAATGTCTCATCTGCAAGGACGGGGAGGACTCTGCGTTGCCGCTGCTGAAGCGTCCCACCTACAGCCAGCCCAGCATCATGCCGCGCAAACAGTGGGTGGTGGTGAAAACCGAACGCATGGAGGACGACGACCTCATCGTAGTGTCCGGGGAGGAGGGAGGAGAGGACGAGGAGGACGAGGAGGAGAGGGAGATGGAGCTGGCCAGAGAGAGGGAGAGGAGCGACTTCAACATCTCCAACGTTAGGAGCCTTTCAGGCGACCTGGGGGGCCGAGCCGAGAACGACATGGACTCACAGGTGAGCTGAGACCTGTTGTAAAGGGTTTTTCATGTGATTATCACATCTTTCTACGGTAAATATTCTGATAAGCAGAAGTTTTTTGTTTGAAGAAAAATGAGACCGACACGGTGCAAACTGAAGCTGTGTTTTTATACCACCACCGGGGGGCGCCAATGTTGCATCATTTTAAATTGTACACAAATAGTTTGAAACAATTTCTTTCTTAAACAGAAATACAGCCATCTGAATCTGGGTGATGTGCAAAAGAAATATATATATTTTTTAAATTTGTGCAGCTGTTTTATCTCAGGTGCTCCTGATTGGGCCATTAGTGGGTGGCCCCGCCTCCTGTAGGCCTACATAAGGAAGGCTGGGAGACAGGGATCTCTCCCTGTCAGACTGTGTCTGTTCCTGTTGCTTTCTTTCTGTTGTTTTTATTTCTTTTGAGGATGGAGGGCTGGTAGTCTACAGTAGTTTTCGCGGCTTTGTTTCTTTGTTAGTTTAGGGACTATTTTGATAGTTTGGGGGGGAGGAGTTCTGGGTCTCAACTGCCCTTTGTGGGTTGTCCTAGGCCTTTTCCCTTCTTTTGTTTTTTTTTGGCCAGACCACCAGACTCATAGCCTGGTTGACACCAGAGCCTTCTCAGTTGTAACTGAGAGTGGGGTCTGGGGAAGGTTCATTCACAGCCCATTTCCAAAAGGGCGTCACCAACGGACGCCGCTCAAATGCCTCTGGACGCAATTAGATAGTCCTAAAACCAATCAGAGCGATGAAGGAGATGATGTATGCAGAGAAATGGAAAAACATCTCAACCAGCGAGCATGTTGCGCTATCGTCAACGGTTGCGATTGGTGCCTCGATTGGAAAAATTGGAAATGGGCTTGTATGGGCTCTTGGCCAGACTTAACTTGGAGAACAAATCTCAAATTTGCCAGAAGTTTGTCAGGGTTTTCCCAGGCTACCAGACTCCCATAGTTTTGGTTAAATTTTTCGGTAGTTATTTTATGTGAATAAATTTAATTTATTTTAACTTATCCTCTGGAATGGTGTCCTTTAATACACTTGGAGTTGACTTGAGTTTTTCTGGTGTGGCTGTAACAGCAGCATATGAGATTTTCACTGCACATTGTCTGTCCAACATGCAGGTTTTGAGGACTCTGTGCGATTCTACAGAGGAGTCTGTGTAAAAATCCCTGAAAAGTATTTCTAAACCACTAGTTTGAAATTTTGCAAATTGTCCTGATGCAGCAAAATCCCGGCATTTTTGCATTAATCGCAGATCTTAAACCAGCTTCTGTGTCTGTCTCCAGGTGGACTACTGCCATTCTTCAGAAGACTACCTCAAGTTTGAAGGCAGTTTAATGGACCAGACTTTAGCGCAGCACCTCCATGACAGCGCAGCAGGTCAGAGCCAGAGCGCTAACCGCGCTGTCTCAGCGCTGCTGGGCCAGGTTCAGTCTGCGGCCTCGGCCCGGGCCCAGCTCTTCCCCCTGGACATGCAGGGGAACCAGATCCTCCTCTACAGCCAGGCATCCGGACTCTCTCTGGACGCCGCCGCCGCCGCCCCTCCCCTGGGGATGGCGGGCGCCATGATGGGGGGAGCCTCTTTCAAAGGTCCCAGCCTGGAGCACGGTGCGGTCCACCTGTCGGTCCAGGGCGGCTTGGGAGCTGACGGCATGGACGGCGGGGGGATTGGGGGTGGGAGTGGTGGCGGTAACAGCGCTGGGGGTTCTGGGAAAGTGTTCATGTGCCACTGTGGTAAGACCTTTACCCACAAGAGCATGAGGGACCGCCACATTAACATGCACCTGGACCTGAGGCCCTTCCACTGCCCCGTCTGCGCCAAGAAGTTCAAGATGAAGCATCACCTCACGGAGCACATGAAGACGCACACGGGCCTCAAGCCGTACGACTGCCTGGGCTGCGGCAAGAAGTTCATGTGGCGCGACAGCTTCATGAGGCACCGCTCGCACTGCGAGAGGCGCGGCGGGCTGGGGGAGAGCGGAGAAGGCGGGAGCAGCGGCAGCGGCGGCGAGGGAGGGAGAAGGGGAGGAGGCGAGGATGGGCCGGATTTGATTTCCTCCCCTCACCTCCTCCTGTCCGCAGGTGAGGGAGGACATGGCGGTATTCTGGGCGGGGGAGGGAGAGGAGGAGCGTCCGTTCCTTCTCCACATCTCTCCGGCGCTGTCATGTCGCCGCAGCACACCGGCGTCTCAGCCACGGGAAGCAGCAGCAGCAACAACAGTGTCATCAACAGCATGGCCGCCGCAGGGTCGCTTCTAGGAGTCGTCTCCCAGAGTCCCGGTCAGGGATCTGGGATGTTCGCTGGTCTAGGTTTAGGCCGAAGTGTGTGCGATGAAGACGTGTGTGAAGTCAGTGCCAATGACAGCAGCGTGACTTAAACCAGAAGTGTGTGTGTGTGTGTGTGTGTGTGTGTGTGTGTGTGTGTGTGTGTGTGTGTGTGTGTGTGTGTGTGTGTGTGTGTGTGTGTGTGTGTGTGTGTGTGTTCTGTCCAACGGGTGCCTCTTTCTCAGCAAAACAGTCGTGCTTCTCGTCCCTGCTGCTGTTTTTACAATAAAGTAAACTCGGAAGAAGCTCTTGTAACTGCCAACACTCAGCATTTCAAGCAGGAAGTGCGTACTTTGTCGTGAGTGGGGGGTGAGGGGGGGTTGGGGGGGGAGGCAAAGCTCCCGTTGGACACACACGCTGAAGAACCTGTACGTGTTTAATAGAAAAAAAAAAGGGTTCTTAAAGTCGTCAGGTCATGCTGATGCCATCTCTAATCATCCATAAATATTTTGGAAACTTAGCCTCCTAAAAGTGGCCTCATTAAAAATGGACCTTATGTCTCAGCGAGTAAGCTATTGTTTTAAAGTATCCGAGATGTTCTAGTCGAGATTATAGTTTTTGGTTCTGCGGGAGACTGCGTTGCGCGTCGAGAGGAAACCAAAAATGAAGAGACAAGTGCTTCACTAACTGTTGCTTTCTGTGACAACATTATAGTATCAGTATGGCCGTTCGAAATTGCTGTGATTTTCTGCAGTATTGAATTGTAACGTATCACTGTCATGTGATTAGAAAAACACAAATCTGCAAGAGAAAATGTATCTCAACACATAATTCATAGTCCAACTCAGAAAAGATGAATCTAAAGTTGCAGATTGGTGTTTTTTTTCTTTTTCTTCCTTACTGCATCTAGCAGTAGTGCAACTTTTCCTCAGTGTCCCACGTAACAGACTTACTGTCAGCACTGCCATGTTGATTTAGATGATACGGTGCTGCGCTGCCTGAAGCCCGAGCTGGATTATCACAGTAAAGGCACAAACATTTATCCTCATCACACGTGAACCCTGATAGATCTCAGACAGATGTTCACCAGACAGGAACAAGTTTTGTCTTTTTGCTGCTTATTTACGTTCTGTTTTCAAAACGTAAAGGTCCAATATGTAATATATTTACTGTATTTAATAATAAAAATAAATAAAAAATATGTCATCAGATATTGAGGAAACATGCTAAATTGAAATACTATCTTCTCTGACAACAGTGCTAAAGAGGCAGTATTTTTATTCTTTTCAAATTTCCATTCTGGAACAGAATGTTTTTATATTGACACCGGGGTTGCCAGACATGAAACGCAAACACGCAAAAACAACGGGATGCAGCGATCGCAGCAGCAACTAAATTTACTGGATTAACAGAGTTAGATTCATTCTACCCGACCTTAAAAAAACTGCATTTTTCTAAACCCGGGTAAATATTGGAGATGCATTTAAGAGATGGAGACAGCTAGAGCCCAAAATGATGCCCACTTGGCTAATTTTCCTCCTTAAAGGTCCCATGGCATGAACATTTCACTTTATGAGTTTTTTTTTTTACATTAATATGCGTTCCCCCACCCTGCCTATGGTCCCCCAGTGGCTAGAAATGGTGGGTGTAAACCAAGCCCTGGGTATCCTGCTCTGCCTTTGAGAAAATGAAAACTCAGATGGGCCGATCTGGAATCTTCTCCTTATGAAGTCATAAGGAGAAAGGTTACCTCCCCTTTCTCTGCTTTGCCGCACCCATGAGAGAGAGACATCATTACATAAGGTCTATATAAAAGAGACTTCAGATACAGTATTAGGGGACCACTAAGGTCTATATAAAAGAGACTTCAGATACAGTATTAGGGAACCACTGAGGTCTATATAAAAGAGACTTCAGATACAGTATTAGGGGACCACTGAGGTCTATATAAAAGAGACTTCAGATACAGTATTAGGGGACCACTAAGGCCTATATAAAAGAGACTTCAGATACAGTATTAGGGGACCACTGAGGCCTATTTAAAATTGACTTCAGATACAGTATTAGGGGACCACTAAGGCCTATATAAAATTGACTTCAGATACAGTATTAGGGGACCACTGAGGCCTATATAAAAGAGACTTCAGATACAGTATTAGGGGACCACTGAGGTCTATATAAAGCATCCAAAAAAAGGATGTCATGGGACCTTTTTTTCCTCTAACGTTACCATCGCCAGCCTTAAGGTGATGTTGAACAGTAAAATTATTTTCTTCTTTGTAACAAACTGGCATGCAACCATAATGTGTGATGTACAGTGTATAGACACGCTGTATAACGGGTCTGGAAAGTAGTGGTACTGAAAATCTCCCCGCCGTAGCCGACAGGCGGTGACTGAGACATGGGCTGTTGCATTGACGTTAAGCCGAGACAAGGTGGCTGTCGGTCGGGCACAAAGCTCCGCAAACTCGCGGTCTTTTGCCACCTGGCAAGCCCGTGAACTTCAACGCTGGGTCAAGAGTGTAGAGGAGAGTTCGGGGGGAGAATTTAGAATTTGGGCTGCACTAACCATTTCAAACGCTAGCTGTCAGTATTACATATTGGACCTTTAATGTTTTGTTGTTGAAGTAGCAAAAGATGAAATTGTCAATCTATTTTCCAGTATCGTCCAGCCCTACACAAACACTACCTGTAACTGATAAGCTGCAGAACGTACTGTCTGGAGCTTTTAAAGCATGTAGGGGGTTACTGATGAATCCCTTCAGCAGTAGAAGCCCCTGATGCTTTCAGTTTTGCTGCTGTTACCTGCTTTCACTTTCTTGTTGTTCACAGAGTTCTCGTGCTTTGAGAAGTATATTATTACTGTAAATATATAGAAATATATGTCCTTTTAATCATCAGACTTAGAACAAATACTAACTTGTAATACTGATGAGTTTGCTGCCATTTGATCTGCTTTGGAATGAGTTAAATCAGTTGTAGAGAAAGTATTTGAAAGTGTTCTGCACTGGGTTCCCCAAAACATCATAATAAGCTCCAGCGCGTCTCCTCGATAATGATGGTACATGGTGGTCTTATCTAAGCTATACAGTGTATAGTGTGTTTACAAGTGTACTTCCTCTGAACGGTTGACAGAATAGAAGTTATGGGCCACAATGAAAAGAAAACCTAATTTCTCAGTAGCTCTTATCACATCACATATTTCATTTACTTTCTTTTTGTGGAATTATTTGTCTTTGGAGTCAAATATTTTCTACCGGTGGATTTTTCTTCCTTCAATCGTTTTCAAAGCATCATTGAGTCACGCAGGTCCTCACCTCCCAAAAGTCTGTAAATGTTGAGAGACGTTGTTTCTTCATTGAAATTAGAGAAAAGCATTGTTTCCCCCTCTGCTCACATTAATCAGCGGTGGTGGTTTTGGTCCCAGATGTGAATGCGTCAATAGTTTAAGTACTTCAGTTTGAAATATTATCTAAAGATTGGTTTGGTTCAAATAAATGTACATTTTCGGAAACGTCCAGGTAGATAGATGAAGATTTCAGGTAGAGTTAAGGTCAGGAATGTTTTGATTTCACTTTTTGGAACCGTCCGATTCCAGGAAAATGCCTAAGTAAATATCTGACTTGTCAAACAACCTGAAGCTTGTATTATCAGTAGTAGTTTTGGTAATCGTAAACTACCAATTTATTTATTTTTTTAAATAAAATGTTTCTTTTAGTTCTAGTAAGTTGCAAAGGACACTAGTCATTATTTTAGACATGTTTTAAACAATTCATTTGATAGTCGTTTTGAAAATGTCTTCATTAGGAGTAACCCCTTGAGATGCAAGCATCTCGTTTTCAAGGGGGTCCTCAATGTTGTGTTAATCATAATGATAATAATAATACTATACACCACTACAGATAATATGAGTTACTTGTGGGATCTCAGGACTTGGAAGTTCATCGTTGTTCTCTCACAATAAAACTAAAATGAACTTGCTCTCAAGATGCCGAATTGAAATGCAGGTCGATCTGTCCACTTTGAGCCTGACAGGAACGTTACGTCATAGTTTCTCTTCAAGTACCATATTCTCTTCTGGGCCCTGCTGCTGTTAAAATCCATTTTTGAGTTCTGTGCTGTATCCATACTGGGACCATACTGAACATCAACCAACTACTGATACACAGTGTAGTTATACTTTCTGCTTCGGTTTTTCCATTAATACACTCAGTAGTTAGGTTCTACTTGTTTAGGAGGTTGTACTTGTTGCCATACCAACATTTTTCAGGTTCAGGTGCCTTACCAGTACGTTGACTTACTTGCTCAACACTTTTTTTCTATTTGTGATAATCTAATCTTACAATGAGAACAACACATACAGGCCTGGAAGGAACACGATTTGGTGTTGTAAAGTATCTCTATACCACAGAGTTCTTGTTACCTAGTATTGGGACACCCTAAACACAGTTCAACCACCATTATCTATGCGTGCACAAGATATATTAAACTGGAGGTAACCGCAGCAACAATACTAATGCGCTACACAACTTCAGTGTGCCAGTGTAGCTGCAGCACAGGACAGTTTGTGGTGGAAGAATTATTATGACATGACCTCTTAGACATTTTTACCTGTAGAGCAAAGAGATAAAGGATCGGAACGTTTTACCTTCTGTGAAGGCAATGTTTAGATCATTTTTACATGCAGGTTTTGGAGCGCCGACTAAATGAAAGGACTGTTGGCTTTTGTATGCGTTCGCTGATCTGTGAAGCGTGACCTCAAGTGTTTCCTCTACGTCTGCTTCAGCTGTGTCGGTTTGCTCCTCTGCCGAACAGCTAGAGAGAAAACACTGGATGTAAAAGCAGTGGCCGTAGGTGAACAAGATGAGCACATTTATTTTCACGTTCGTATTCCTCAACAAACCAAACACACAAAGAGACGGAGGCGTTTTGTGTTCAGACAGGGCTCAGTCAGAAACATGTGAACTCTTGGTCTCTACTTGTGAAACCAGTCTGATTTCTAAGCAATGGAAGACTCCGAATCATTTCTACCGTTTACACCCAGTAGTTGAAAACATCTCCTCTAGTCAGCCCTGATGGGAGATTCGGTTATGAATTACAATTACTCGAATAATCAATAAAACCTTAACAACACTTTATGGAAAGTATACAAAAGGCTGATAAAAAAGGCTGTTATAATTTGATGTTTGTTAGATCACCTTCACATCCCTTATATTTTGAAATGAACGGAATCAGAAAATGTCTTTTTTTTTTTTTTTTTTTGAAGACCCCAAAACCAAAGAGAGTTCACATTTTCTCTAATTGTTGAAGGCCCCTTGGTGGCTGCGGGGGACCCTGTTATTTCACAATGCCTTCTGGGAAATAAATGAACATGATGGCTGTGTCTCCAGCAGCTCTGCAGCTTCACCTGCTGCAGCAGCACCAACACACTGAACAGTTTCTGACAAACAACAGTTAAACACCCTAAACTACAACCACATGGTTTCTCTTCTTTTAAACGAGTGATAGGAGAGCCAAACATTCCTTAATCAAGAGAGAGAGTAAAGCTGTAAAAGGATCTGTGTAGAGAGCTGAAAGCTGCTGCTGAAAACTAGACCGAGGTATTTCAATTATTTTTGTACATTCCACAAACTGTGTTACACAACTTCTTACACGTCTTCTGATTGACCAGTTGATTGTTGAACAGAAAATGACAATATACATTTTTTATGTAAATCCTGAGTGGTACTAATAATGTAATAAACTGCAGTACATCAATATTCACCTCTGCCCTGTATCAAAAATGATGGAGTAATAAATTATTTGGTGCAAATGATGGATTTTGTCTGTCTCTAACCTCTGTTCAAGTCTAAAAAAAAAAAAAAAAAAAGAACATTTTTTCCAACAGAAGCTACGCAGGTTTAGGCCTGATTTTTAACTGTGCATGTTAAAGAGCATCTTCAGGGTCTAAATGCTCAAAGAAAATTGCAACAGCAACATTAATGCTATTAATTGGCAATACATAAATATTGCAATACGGCAAAAAAACTACAACTACAGATGCCACAATCCTACTTTTCCTTTCCTGATACCACAACTCAGGGTATCTGCTGATACCATGTACCAATATGATGCCAGACCCTCTTTTATCCAGATTTAAAAAAAAAAAAAAAAAACTGTTTACCTCACTGTTTGTAACACATCACAACATTTGTATCGTGTCAGGTAACATGAGGCCAAGGCTTGCTATGATCCCCCGCAATGTAATGAATGGAGCTGATAGTGGAAACACTGACATTTGTATTAACCTGCCAAAGAATTAATAGTCATGTTCAGTCCCATCATTAAGGCAGTATTGGTGCAATTTGTAGCTACAACTACAAATGTCGGTTGAAACAGCGGTGTGATCTGTGAGATTATCAACCTGAGGAGACGATTACAAAATGATTGGAATTAAATGAGTAAGAATAGCCAATTTATTCAGTTTAAGAACTAAGTCAAAATCCAAATCAGCAACCCACAGGCTGTATAAAAACATATCTTTTATTTATCAAAAATTAAGAAGAAAAATTTCACAGTGAATGATGGATCACTCCTCTGCATATATGAGGCCCGATAGATCATAGCTACATTCCAAGACTAGCCTACATTTTCGTGAAATTGAAAAGGCTTTTTACCCCCAAAATATAATTTTAACCTGTGGTACAATTAATAAAAATGGGATTCTGGAGGAAAAAAAAAGGTAAGACAGGATGAAAGTTGAGAAATTACCCTTCGACAAAAGACTTCTGTAACAGTGCTCAATTACAGAGGGACCAGCCAGACAACTAGTTATAATAAAAGGACGCATTAGACACTGGTCGGTCACACACACAAAAAAAAACTCTCAAATGCTAGAGATCTTAAGTGCAACACTATATTTAATAACTAGGAATAAATAAACTTTATTCTTAATGTAGAAACTATAACTAATGCCAAATTTATCTTAACATGAGGTGTATCGACAGGAGGGGACAGAAATTTAATAGCTGCCCCAACAACTCAGGAACATATTTTGTATGAAAGTGATTAATTGCAGGTCAGACTAACATTTCCTTCTAGTTATTACTCTCGGGTGTTTAGGATCCTTAACTGGGCCAGGTTTGGTTAAAACAAAGAAAATGGCATTGATGGTTTTGACTTTTGTTTGGATTTATACAAATAATTCCTGTGGGGAGTTGGGATTTGGGCTGGGCTTAAACTGGGGGGTAAATAAAAGTAGTTCTTGTAGCCGGGCAGAGGCAGAGGTCAGCGCCATTGGGACACAACTCTGTTTGAGATGCATTAAACAAGCTACTTCAATCCTAACTTCCGTTCTCTCTCTCTCTCTTTTTTTTTTTTTAAGCTATCTGGAAACTATCCAGCTATCCTGCAGCAGACAAAAGTCTGAATAAAAAATAGAAACATACTTTATTATTAGAAACCTGAAAATAGAAATACGTTTTTTGGAGGGGAAACATAAAAAAAAAGAAAACATTAAAAAACGTCAGGCTCCAATGTCACTGCTGCGGTCCACACGTTTCGCTGACAGTGGAGTACAAACCACCGCACAGCTCAGCGTCAACGCATCATAAATAGCGGGTAAAACAAAGTCCTCTCAAGATACCTTTACACAAACCACTACCTCCACTCTTTCCTTTATGAAAAGAAATGCATCTATAATACAGAAATGTAAACAAACTGGCAGTGAGCTAACGAAGCCCTTGCCAGTCGAGTGTCTGTGAAAACAAAACTCTCCCCTCCCCCTTCTGGGCCACGCGTCCGGCTGCACAGTACATGTTCTTGTTCTCAGGCACTGGGTTCTTACCTAAAATCACACTAACACACGTTCAAGTTGAGGGACAATCGCCCCAAGATAAGTGTTTTTAGCTCTGCGTTCGGAGAAGCACAAAAAAAAAAAAAAAAAAAAAAAAAAAAACATTTCAACGCTACGACCGACTGAAACGTTGCACTGACGGCAGGAAAACGCGGTGACGGAGCGTTTGCCTGCTTGGATCGTCCAATTAGTCATCTCTACCGCAAAAAGAGCGAGCCTTCCGAGGTCAACATCAGCCAACGTTTCTCTGGTCAGACTGAAAGGACTGCAGTGTTCTCTAAGGAACACAGCAGAAGAAGAAGACTCCTTGAATTTCCTCAAAAGATATGGTAATATGGAATCAAGTGACACGAGGTACATAATTAATTGTTGTCCCTGACTTCCACAGCCAAGAACAGCATTGTATTTTGTCAAAAATCATTTACTGTTAAGATCATGTTTATAACAGAAATTTCACAATTGTTGTTTGGGAAGAAAAAAAAAAAAAAAAAGTATGGATGCTTTTTTTCACTCTTCTTACGGTCCTTAGAAATGCATCCTCTCAGGAAACCGGATGTGGAAGAGTCTCGGAGTTCAGTGAGAGGTCAGAGGTAAAAAGGTTATTCTGAGTCCGACAGGATGATGATCTCATCAGGGTCACACTGGGTGGCCACGTTGACCTGGAAAACACACGCACAAATCTGAATTTATCACCATATAATTTGAATAATAAACAGGTGAGAAATGTGTTAAACTAAGTCTCGGAAGTAAAAATTTGTTTTAATAGTTATGAAAATTATATTTATTAAGAACAAAAGATACCACCACCATTATTTCATTTTATTCTTAATTTGAGGCCGTCTGGAGCACGCTCATAGGCTGAAACACATTTTATCTCCAATTCTGTTGTTTAAACTTTTTTTTTTCTTCCAGAAGGAAGCCTATTCGGAGCTGTCCTGGCTGTGAAAAAGCTCCTCGTTTGCTGTAAACTTTGGTGGAGAACGTCTACTTGTAGCAGGAAACAAGTTTGGGGTCGACAGGAAAATCTAATCTGCGTGAACATCAGTTTAAACTGATTAGTTTCTCTTTATAAAAAAAAAAAAAAAAAAAAAAAAAAGGGAGGGGTATTTTTTGGGTGAGAAATCAGTAAAAAACAAAAAAGAAGCCTCAAGTGAGTGACAATGTGATGCAAGATAAGATTTTTAATGAAAAATCACATTAATTAATGTAGTTGATGTGACCCAGATACGGCTGAGAAACACCTGTATAACATACTGTGCGAACAACCTGAGGAATTATATATTTTAGTAATATTATTCAGTTAAACACATTGTAAAAGGAGACACAGGGTTGTAAAAAAGATCAAGTCTAACTAATTAAGAGGTATGATTTTACAAATTGACACAATTGTAAAGTCAAGATCTGCACACCTGAAAGGACCAGATTAAGGTTTTAAAAAGTTGTCCCTACGTGCAGAAATATGCCATTTACACCAAAAATTCCTTTTTCTCTGTGCCCCCACCTTGTTTTTCTTTGGAGGCGGGGTCGACTGGGAGCTGCTGACCATTTCCTGGGTTGGCGTGTCTGCTCGAGTCGACTCTGCATGCTGCGGAGAATTGCAGCTGAAAACACCCATTTCCAGAGGGATATCTACCTCACTGGGGGGGGGGACGACAATGGTTGGATGCAGAGTGGGGTGGAGGGAGAAAGAGTTGAGGAGAGAATATAAGAGGTACAAGAAAATCAACAAAAACTGAATATGGTACAATGTATCCAAAGCAACAGAACTATTAATCAAAGTGTACCAGGGCTTTAACTAACTAGCCTCGATCTAGAACTGTTTTAAAGTGGCATTTCAAATTTGGACTTGCTATTTCTTGACTAGGGAGTCCCAGACTAAGATAAACAAACTTTAAAATCAACCTGATTTTAGTCTTTGTGTGTCAACACAGCACTAGGTTGAGGGTGCTGAAACCAAACTAAAAAGAGAACCAAAAGTCCATCATTTGACTTTTCCTCATTCCCTCCATTCTGCTACATCATACTCAAGTCTAGGGCTGCCAGCTCTTAGTCGATTGGTCGACTAATCGGTCGTTTTGGTCTTAGTCATTTTTTATGCTTATTCATGCTTAATTACTTATTTCCAATAAACTTCTGAGCACATTTATGGTAAACACAAGATTTAAAGTGGTGCTTTTGCAGGATTAATTACGGAGAAAAGAAAGTTTTACAGATGGTTAATTAACTACATTTATATTGTGCTTTTCTAGTCTTAACCACCTCTCAAAGCTCACAGCTCTGTCAATTAAATCAACTAATCGATTAGTCGACAAAATCGTATAAGTGTTAGTCGACTAAGAATTTCTTTAGTCGAGGACAGCCCTACTCAAGTCACACCATACACTGCAGCGTTTGCCTGGACTACTACGTAAACAGCGCCTGCTCATTTCTTTGTATTCATTTTTTATCTTACAGTTTTGAAGCTGGTTGAAGAACATTTTGGCCGATTATTTTCAGTTTACCAGCCATTAGTAGCTAGACCAAAAAGTTAATTTTAGACCCCGTTTGCATTACTCATATTCCCATCACAAGATCTTATAACGTATGTCACGTATTGTCGATGTCACGCAGCCAACAAAGCCTTCCGGTACCTGTCATGGATGAGCATGTGCTTTTGGGAGTTCCCTGGCGTTACTTCCCCCCTCTTCCTCTTCGTGCCCCTTGTGGCCTTGGGGCTGGGCGGCGGCGGCGGCGCGTTCCATTGGTGGTTTGTGTGTCACAGTTTTCTACCACGACTGCTGGCGACAGGGGCGGAGACACTCCATTGGCCGCTGGGGCAGAGACGACAGCGGCGGCAGAGTCCTTAGCGACGCTGCTGTTGCTCACCAGCATGACCGGAACGTGATTGGAGGAATCCACGGGCTCCTCCGATCCTGCAGGTTTACCATTAGACAACGGCGTCTGGGTGTCTGTCTGCGCTGGCTCCGATTGGCTGGGGCTCTGTCTAGGGGAGGGGAGGGCCGACAGCGGGGGGATTAGAGACTCGCTGTCATCAGAAAGAGGACTGAGTCCACTTGTGACTGGCTCCTCGTCCTCGTCTTTGCCGCTTCCTTCCTCCCCTGGAGAAACGCTTCTCGTCTGCTGATCCGTGGGATCCTCCTTGTTGGTGCCGTCGCATGCTGGTTCCGCCTCGTTGCTGTCGTCTTCATCGTTCTCATCATCGTCTATACAAAGGGGGAAATGAATGCAACGAATGAATGATTTTACCGATCAAGTGAGAGAAACTGCAACAGCATAACTCGTAATGAACACATGCAATAGGGCTGCACAATTAATTGCAATTTTATGGAAATCGCAATATGAACTAGTAAAGGCAAAATGTGTGTCAAACCATTCTAAAATAAAGTATTGTAGTGCTGCAGAGACATCGCGTCTACAAATCCTATCCTACTAAAAAAAAAAATCTGTTTGGTACAGATCCTCGCAAAAAAAAGAAAATCACACTTCAATCTTTTTTTATATATTTTTCAATAAAAATGAGAATAATGATACAAAAATGATCATTCCCTCCAATATCGTGAATCACAATATCAGTCAAAATAATCACAATTAGGTATTTTCCTCATATCGTGCAGCCCTAATATGCAACAGAGCTGCCCAGGAGATACTCCTCACCAATGGAGTCGTTCTAAATAAGACTCTTAATAACCCAATACCATCTAGAGAATCAGGTGTTCAAAACTAAACCAAAATATGTTTTAGAAACGTGCTGACATTTTTTTTTTACCAGTGGGAGGTTTAAGGTTTAGCAGTGGTTTAAAAAAACAAACAAACCGAAGAATGATTAACTCTGCTCTGACCTGGTCCATCCTGCTGCGTGCTGGCCTGGATTTCTTCCTCGATGTCTGGGTCTGATGATTCATCTTCTTCATCGTCATCCTCCTCTTCTTCTTCGTCCTCCACCTCCGCCGCCACGCCGTTCACATCTTTTTTTACTTCTCCGTTCTCTGATTTGTGGGCCTGGAAAAATATGGTCGGAGAGGAACAGATAGCCAGGGAAAGAGGAAGAGAATGAACAAAGAAGAAAACATAATTACCGTCGGGTCATACATTAATATTCGTAGCATACATCACATTCTGGTGTTAAGTGGAACTAAATCATGCTGCACTTCAATTTCCTGTTTTCCAGGAGAGAAAAAAAGGGTTTACGAGTTTTATCCAAGTCGTAACAGCCACCATTTTCCAAAAAATGATTGTTTCTTTTTTTCCTATCGTGTTTTTCCTTCATCTTCAAAGCAACTACTGGCTTACATTTATTCTGAGAGGTATGATTTATATATAAATTATACAATATTGTTGCGAGGAAATGCATTTGGAAGCTCAGATGGATCAAACTATTCTGCCACTACGGTGTAAGCATGTTTCGAGTGAAAGATCGGTCATTTAAGACCGATTCATACAGGAATAAACCCAAAAACAATGAAATACGCTGAAAGCAGAAGATGCCTGTGATGGCTTTCCTTTCATACCTCTTTCTCCTTGCCGTCTTTCTCCAGTCGTTTGGCCCGTTCGTGCTCCTCCGTGTCATCTTGTTTGACGGCAAACTTAGTGATGACCTCTTCCAGGCGGGACAGAGCCACTTCTCGGTTCGCCCGAAGCTTCCGCAGCAGCGAAGGGTCCGCCAGAGCCGGGTCCGTGGCTTCAGAGGGTGGGGGAGAAAAGAGAGGAGAGCAAAGGGTGAGTAAAAGAAGTGATATCACTACATTCCCGAGCTTAAAAAGGTGCAATATGTAATATATTTACTGTACTAAATCCAAAAACGACCACGATATGTCGCAGATATTAAGGTACCATGCTAAACTGAAATACTATGTTTTCTGACAACAATGCTAAAGACAGTTATTTTCTCCTTTGAAATTGACGGAACGTCGGTTTGTGTTTTGGCCTGTGTCAACTCGGCCCGTTCTGACAGCCGGGCCGAGTTGCCGGGGTTACCACGGCTACAAGGGACAAGCGTTTTCAGTCATTTCAACATTTTGTGTACTTTACATTACATGTTACATTACATGTCATTTAGCTGACGCTTTTATCCAAAGCGACTTACAATTGCTATATATCAGAGGCTACACACCTCTGGAGCAACTAGAGGTTAAGTGTCTTGCTCAGGGACACATTGGTTGATGTATCACAGTGGGAATTGAACCCTGATCTCCCACACCAAAAGGTAAGGGTCATATCCACTGCGCCATCACCACCCACTCACACTGAATTTTATAGAGCAACGTTACTTGAGTTAGTTACTCGCAAAACATTGAAGACACAGCCAGTGAAGTGATGCCGACTGGTCACGCCATAACTGCTAACGTTGGAGGACCAGGCAAGCCGCCACGGCTGTTTACAACGCGTAGCCTGTTCAGCGGCCGTAGCCGACTAATGGGGAGTAATTTTAAGCCAAGAGAGGGGGGCTGTAAATCGGTATAGAGGACCGGAAGTTTTGCTGTTTTTAGCGGTTGTTTCCGTAATTTTAAGCCAAGGAAGAGTGTCTGTCAGTGGGGTAGAGAGGATGGCGAGGTAGTGATGGTTTTCGTGGCCCTTGCCATAATTTTAGTCCGAGAAAGTGCGCTTGCCAGTTGGGTAGAGAGGACAGAGAGCTAGTTGTGTTTTTAGCGGCTGTTGCTGTAATTTTAAGCCGAAGAAGTGTGGCTGTCAGTCAGGTAGAGAGGACGGCGAGGTAGGGATGTTTTAGCAGTTGTCGCCGTAATTTTAAGCCGAGAATGGGTGGTTGTCAGCGGTGTACAGAGCTCTGCGTGAGCACGGGCTTTTATGACAACATAGCCAGCATCTAACGTTAGCTACTCCGCTGTGCTGTGGAGTAATGTCTGGCTATGTGAGACATGCGTCTGGCAACATTGATGGCGTGTTCTCAACCTGGCAACCTCCGAGGAGACGACGCTGTCCAGTATTTAGAATTTGGACTGCAGTAACTATTTTAAACGCTAGATGTCAGTATTACATATTGGCCCTTTAAGGTTACATCATTTTTACATTTTTGTATACAGGCTTTTGTATACTACCCGAAAGTATCCAAAAGTTGTTTAAATAAGAGAGCCAATGACTTGAGTGAAAAGGGGTTGTTAATCATTGCATTTATATAAAAGTAATTTAGGCACAGTGAGGAACTGAAAATGAGTAGCTGCAGTTTCAGCCTACAGCATCTCTCTCTGTGGACATTTTTTTTGGTATGATTCTGTATTAAACTGTTGTTTCTATTAGTTGGAAGAAACACTTTTAAACCCTTAAAGAACTGCCCTTAAAAAAGGTTTCTTTTCGTATGTTCAAACCAGAAAAAAATAAAAGGTTTCTGTTGATAACCTTAATATCTCAGACCCAAAAAAAAATAATAAAACAGTCAGGCGATTTTCTACAGGGTTGTGCCAGGGAGTGTCAATGAAACGGCCCATTTGTGTGATGTCCTGTTGTGTTATTTAACCCCCCCCTCCCAACAAAGCACAAGTAGCGAGACATAGCGAGTGCTTTGTTGTTGCAGGAAACATTCAGCTGTTACCCAAACTCCCGGGCAGTTCAGTGCTTGGGTTTCATTTTTTTTTTTTACCCTCATAGGGTTTTAAAACGTTCTTGTGGCAGTGATAGAGGCAGTGGTGTTTCCTGTTTACTGTACGGGATTCTCTCAAACCTGCCTCAAACGACAGCTCAAAACACAAATACAAGTCTGATCTTATGGTTACATGATTGGCCACCGCAGCGTGCCGTGGGGTCGCGTTTCTCCAGAAGTTGAGTTGGTCTCAACTTTTCGCCGCAGGCCCGCTGTGGTTTTTTGAGTGTCGTCCCCCCTGCAGCAACCCCCACCGCAGCCTAAACGCACTACCCCAATTTAAAATGAACGGAAAGCCCTGCGTTTTTTCCAGACCGTCGGACGGCAGACTCAGGCAGTCTGAACACGGCCTTACCAGGCTTGTAGGGGTCAGTGAGGCGCGAGCCGAAGTTGTACACCAGGTCCAGGTGACGTCTCTCCTGGATTTTGCTCCCGGTCTCCCTGAAAGCCTCCTGGGCGTACTGGTTCAGCTGTTTTCGGCTCAGGGACAGATTGTGGCGCTCATTGGCACGCAGCACCTGCTGGAGGATGTCTGGGTAATCTGGAGGGTTCCTCAGGGCCTCAGGACTGTTGATGAAACGCTCAATCTGACACGAGGAAGGAACGTGGGATATAGGATCAGGATCATATCAAACTCCCCTCACATAAACAAGTTTGTACTGTGCTCTGGGAATTTTTGTAAACCTAAATAAAAAAGTTCTAAAAATCCGGTTCATGCGAGATCAAGGTTAGAAAATGATCAACATCCAATACCAAGGGGAAAGATTGAGCTTGAAATCTTTGATTTCATTAAAGATAAATTAGCTAACACCGTAACAAAACCTGCATTTTATTATATTCAAGCATATGAGACGAGTAACGAGAAGACGTGAGTGAGTGAGAGGTGGCGGGGCTATGTGGGCACTGAAGCAGTGTGTGTGTGTGTGTGTGTGTGTGTGTGTGTGTGTGTGTGTGTGTGTGTGTGTGTGTGTGTGTCTCAACTCGATGTTGGTGAGAAGAGAGAGTAACGATAGTGCAGACAATGAGGATGTAAACAGTTTCATAATAATATGTATGTATCTTAAAATTGATATTTTTGACAACACTACTCCACACCAAGAAGCGCTCAAGATAGAGCTGGGCAATATATCGATATTATATAGATATTGTGATATGAGACTAAGTATCGTCTTAGATTTTGGATATTGTAATATGACACAAGTGTTGTCTTTTCCTGGTTTTAAGGCTACATTACTGTAAAGTTATTTCATTTTCTGAACTTACCAGACTGGTGTAACTGTTCTATTATTTGCCTTTACCCACTTAGTCATTATATCCACATTACTGATGATTATTTATCAAAAATCTCATATTTTGTGAAAGCACCAATAGTCAACACTACAATACCGTTGCGGTATCGATATTGAGGTATTTGGTCAAAAATATTTGATTTATATTTGATTTTCTCCATATCGCCGAGCCCTAGCTCAAGATATGCCTGAGAGGGTTAGAGGACATTACTGATATCTACTATGATATATATGTCTATGGGGTTAGAGTAATCCTACAGGAATTATATTGTAATTGTATAATTATTGTAGTCTGTGTTCATGTTGAGAATCAGATGTCAGGGCCCAGATAAAACAACGCAGTCCCACCATTAGTAAACACAACGCCAGTTTGTTACTCTCCAGGACACAAACAGTTAAAACAACTAGCTCACCTTCCTGTTGATCTCAGGATAGCGAGTGCCGCTGTAGTGGATCTTCTGCTCAATGACTCGGCCCGTTAGCGTGCTGCAGTTCTTTAGTTCACACAGCTTTTCATAAATCTTCATCATCTGGAAGAAAAGAAGGATGGGGCGGAAGAAGAGGTGTGACTAGGTGTCACACAAACTGGCGTTATGGTTGTTTTTGTGGAGTGGAGCCCCACGCCGCGTCAGATTCCCGTCTAACCTTGCGTTTGAGCTTGTGTTCCTGGATGTATAGGGAGTCCTCCGTTCCCAGGTCGTCTAAACTCAGCTCAGCCTGCTGCAGGCGGCAGATCTCGTCATTGTACACCTTCAGTAGGTTCTCCAGGTACGCTATCTGAGAGAAATTGATGAGACGTGTTGAGAAAAGACATGAAGGGTTAGGCGTGTTTGCCTAGAGAGATAAGTTGTGGGCTATAATAACCCTGCTTGTTCTTTACAGTCTTAAGTAGTACGTCAAGAATGAAAGGAAAAAAAAAATAATTTGTTGTAATGGGTTAAAGGTGCTCTAAGCGATGTTGAGTGATGTCACTTCTTGTTGATGTTCGAAATATTGTCAAACAAAACAGAGACTGGCTCGTCCCCCTCCCTCCCTCCTCCTCCTCATCCTGTGCTCTGCCCCTCTCTTCTGTGCTTCCGCGCACTAACCCCTCAACCCCCAACTCCTTCTTGTCGGTTATTGGCTGGAACACTGTTTGTTATGTTTGGTGGTGCAGGTTGGTGCAGTTTGTTTTTGTTGCCGTTTGTGGAGCCTGGGCTGTCTACAGAGACTGCTTTTTCTTTCTTTTTTACAGTGTGTTCAGGGGACAGGCAGCTAGCGGATAGTGAGGAGATGTTTGCTGTATGTGACAAAAAAAAAATTCTCGCCTAAAAAATGCGTGACATCGCTTAGAGCATCTTTAAGGGTTTCTAGGCTACCAAGAAAAACAGGAGACACCTTAGTGAGGTACTAACGACATAATGGCATTGGATAAATGAAACAAAATCTAAAAGAAAACACCTTTATGTGGACAAGAAAAACCGAGACCGCCCAGTAACTTGAATTGAAATGGGAGCATACCAATACTTACAACCTTTCCTTTTTCCTATTTATGTTTACAACTTTAAATCACTGACTCAATTTATAACGATGCATATTTTTGTAATATAATAAACACTGTTACACTTTTTGAAAGTAGTTCAGCTTGTGTCAAGCAATCCAACGGCACATTATACAACGTAAACAAAGACACGTTTTGTTGCCGGGGCCCTTTATGAAATGAGCAGTGGTGAAAGTTAAGAGAAAAACTTGACAGGCTTGTACAGCAGCTCTATAGATAATAAATAATAAATAATAATAATAAAAATAGCGTTTTGCCCTCCAGGCTCAGCGACAAAACTATGAATAACCGTGAGGTTATATTTTCATACCATTACATCCCTAATTAACACTGAGGAAACTTTAGAAAAGTGACATACAAATAACAGTTTTAATTATAAGAATCAGCAGCGTTATTTAAAGATCATTATCAGCCCAAAACAATACTAATCACATTTATTAGTGTTCAACACTGACCTGTTTCCTAGATGCCCTCTTGGCCTTTTTCTCTGCCTCCTCATTATTGCCATCCTGCAGCCCTGAGGTAGATGGCTTATCCTCCGCTGTCCTATTCACTCCTTCCTCTTCCTCAACCCTCTTAACTTCAGCCTCGTCTTTCCTTTTGAGCGTAGCAGAGACAGAACTTGACGATGAGGTAGAGGGCCCGGGGTTAACCTTGGTGAGGGTCAGCCTCCGCTTGGCTGCATGCTGCTTGAGTGCAGTGCACAGTTCACTGATGTAGACAAAGGTTTTGGAATGGTTGGCTTGGGCGCGAGTCAAACATCGGCCCAAGGTGTTCCTGAACTCCACGGACGTCAGATAGTCAGGGGAGGCCTTGTCGTGTTTGGTTTGGAGGAAGGTCAAGACCTCGGGGCACGTCTGGGTGAGAGCTGAGCAGTGTTCCACAAACTAGGAGAAAAAGAAAACAAGGATGAGAAGGCAAGGTGACGGCACATTGTGATTCAGGTGGCTCAAAGGCGTTTTTTGCCTCCAACGTCGCCTTCCAGGCAGCTAACCCTAACCCTAAACACAACCATTGCCGCGCTGCCTGGGAGGAGACGTTGGGGGCCAAAAAAACAACAAAGACCATTCAGGTGTTTCCCAGTTCACACCCAGTTACAATGTATTGTCAATATAATTACAACTCTGTGGTATTACGACCATTGTCAATAGTTAACATGTACGTTTGCACATCTACAAATACTTTATGGGGTCAGGTGCTGCTGCGTACAAAGATCAACGCAATGGAGAGCAAAAGGTATTAGCACACTGGAATAATTTCATGACTTCTTCAACACAAAGCGTTTAATTCCAGCGTGTATATTAATTTTGATTAGATACAGAAAAAACAAGGCTACCAGCCAAAGGAAAATATACTTTGGACTGGACATGTGCATTTTGTCTAGTGTTTAAGCAGAAAACCAACTATCATTTTGTCATATTTCTAAATAATAATCTTTTTGTGGAAGAGTACAAAAACCATGTTAAAGGACAATTCCGGCACAAAATGAACCTAGGCGTTCATAACATATGTGTACCGAGTCGACCATTCTCTGGGACGTTTTCATGCTAATCGAATGTGTCTCTAGCTTGAAAAGAGCTAGCGTAAACCGGTGATTAGCTTAACGGTTGACTCGGTACACGTATGTTATTAACCCCTAGGTTCATTTTGTGCCGGAATTGTCCTTTAAATGACCAACCACTTTGGACGAAACACTCCGTTTGTGCCCCTTAATATAAGCTCACCTCAGCGAACAACTTTTGATTCTCTGCCTGTAGAACATGAGTCTGCTTCTTCGCGGAGGCAAAAGGGGACTGGGTAATGTGGGTAGGGGCGGGCTGCGGAGCTTTGATCGCTGAGACACGTTTGGCTTGACTCTTAGAGGACGAGGCGGAGGTGGAGGCAGCAAAGGAGGGTTGAGGACTCTCCTCTTCGTCGTCATCGTCAAGGACTATGATCTTATCCGCCATCCAGGAAGGGGCAACTGCCATCCAAAAATGATGGTGCTTTCTGCTTTCAGAAGATACAAACAAACAAAAGAATGTCAATCAGGCCTGAACTGAAAGATCAAGTTGTCAAAAGAGCAGTAGGAAATCTAACAATATGAAGATTGGCAGTGTTCTGGTGAGACATAAGTGATGCTGTGGGTTCAATGATGACCAATCACTAATATATATTTTGTTTTAATAATCTAAATCTGTAACTAGAGCTGGGCAATATATCAATGTTATATTGATATCGTGATACGAGACTAGATATCGTCTTAGATTTTGGATATCGTAATATTGTGATATGACATAAGTGTTGTCTTTTCCTGGTTTTAAAGGCTGCATTACAGTAGAGTGATGTCATTTTCTGAACTTACCAGACTGTTGTAACTGTTCTATTATTTGCCTTTACCCACTTAGTCATTATATCCACTAGGGATGGGAATCACCAGAGGCCTCACGATTCCATATCATCACGATACTTATGTCACGATTGCAATATTCTGCAATATATTACCTTTTTTCCAACTTCAAATTTTTCCCAATTTCAAAATATGTCCCCAAAAGAAAACTTTGTTAACATCTGTTTTATCTAAAAAGATACATTTATCTGTCTGTTCATCTCACTTCAATTTTATTGCTGCAAAATGGGATTGTCAAGCAGACAGACTGACCAACACATATATCATAAAAGATCGATACTTGGCGTCTGTATATCGATACAGTATTGCCACAAAAAAATATCACGATACTATGCTGTATCGATTTTTTCCCCCCACCCCTAATATCCACATTACTGATGATTATTTATCAAAAATCTCATTGTGTAAATAGTTTTTGAAAGCACCAATAGTCAACACTATAATATCGTTGCGGTATCTATATCGAGGTATTTGGTAAAAATATCATGATATTTGATTTTCTCCATATCGCCCAGCCCTACTAGTACACTAAAGCTGTCATTAAATGTAGTGGAGTAAAAAGAAACAATATTGGATTTCAAGATGAAGAAGTGCAAAGTAGCATATAATGGAAATACTCAATACACACACCTCGACTTGTACTTAAGCATAGTACAGTATTACTTAAGTAACGATATTATTTCTAATATCACTAACGTTAAACCAAGAGTTCCCATACTTCCCGCCCATGTTGCTCCCCGGTATTAACACACTGAAACACGGCCATATGCTTGGGAATTCAGCCATGATGATCTAGCTAATACTGCTCCTTAATTCATGTTATGACGTCTGTGGTTTCAGAAATGAAAGTAATAGTCTGGCATCAATAAGGGAAAGAAAATAGTATTAGGATGTCTGTGGTTTCAGAAATGAAACTAGCAGTCTGGCATCAATAAGGGAAAGGGAATAGCGACCCGATCGAAGCTTAGAAGAAAGTCAAAAAGGCCACGTAAGTGTAACTTAATGTGGCAATAAACACCTTTTCGGATTCTGGTAACGTTAACAGATGGGGTTACATTAACTTAGCTACAGTTGGCAAATTAGCTAGACAAAAGCAATCGTTAAGAAATTAAGCGTTGCACTATCACACATTATGCCGCACTCACTCACTCACTCACTCACTCACACATACCCACCTCTTGTTTATCAGCTGTTTAACGTGACGAAAAGAGAGGGTAATGTTCCACCACGATGCAACATCAAAATTATGTTCTACTTAGCTGACGTTAGCATGAGCTGGCTAGTTAGCATTGTGACCGAAAAGTAAGCGAAGTAAGAAAATAACGAGACGTAAGAAAAGCCCGCATGTTGTTTTTTATGACATAATTTACTAGACAAACAAATCCGCGGTACCGTTTGAGCCCGTACTTTCAATCGCACAGACTTTCTGTCTACCAAACGATGCTTGTAAACTTCGCTATGCTATCGAGTGTTGGCCGAAACCTCTTTGTCGAAAGTGTACCCGCTAAAGTCATATCAGCACCAACGCCTCTTCTGATTGGTTGACGGATGGTTTACAGTCAGTAATGTCCTTAGTCATTGGGTGACTTGCTCTTCTTTTTCTTTGGGTTGTAACGGTGGCTGGCCAACCATCCTATAGGTGTATTTCCGCCGACTACTGGACTGGAGACCAGAACATAGAAATACTGTAGCTATACTTTAAAGTGGCAAGTCTTGAGATTTCAGTCCTTGTTGATTTGGAATTTCAGTTTGAGTGAAAACAGTGGAATTGAACTTGTTTGAGTTCAGCAGTCTGTAGCACAGCAACAGAACGCATCTCATTATATTTCCTTTTCACAGATGTAAACATAAACATTCTAAATTGACCCAAGTTGATTTCCTGTTGCAGTGTATGTGAATGGCATTACATCAACTGACAGGAAGTTAACAAGGGGCCAGGCTGTTGCCTAGCAATGGAATTCCATTAAAAAGGTCTGGAGTAATATTGTTGATACACAAGCTTCAAGTTTTCAGAATTGTGCGCATAGTTTTATTTGAACCATGTTGTTTTATTCTGTAAAGGAAAACAGAAGTCACCCTTAGTTTGAGTTTTACTTTGTTTGGTAATCAGATACAGTTCAATTTCAGAAACCTTCTGGCATGAAATAACAATTTCGCCAATGCATCAAAACACAATTTGTCTAACTATTCGGACATTAGGATACGCAATAACAGTAGCTAACATGAACATTACCACATCAAGATGATATTAATTATATATACTGTATATCTTGTGTAATTGTGTGTGTGTGAGTATGTTTATACCAGTGGTCCCTTTGTAATTTATTACTCTTAAACTTTGCAGTATGGTCATTAAGAAGAGCTGTATTTAGAAACATGTCAGCAAGTTAAAAACAAACCACCACAGCCACTACAGTCTGGTAAAATACTTCCATGTACAGTACATCAATCTAAAAAGCCACCTTTTCTGCATACTTCTATAAAAAAAATTGTTTCCAACAATGTGGCACACCAGCAGGCTTGACGATCATTAATAAAGCAGAAACGGAGGCAGCATGTTTTAAAAAATGTTTTTATTTTACTTCAAATGCATTCAGAAGTTATTACAGATTTTTCATGCAATAGAACTATGCTTTGTTTGTACCATTTCCTTCACACGTTTATTTTAGTTTAATTTTGCATTACGGGCTGTTAGAGAATCATTACTACCAAAACATAATGAGAGTAAAACCATGACACACAAACACACATTTTACAAAAAATGTCAGAATATACATAAATTATATTCTCTGTATTTACAAAAACAGGATTCAGCTCATGGGTTTGGACAGTTTAGTCTAATGTTAATTTTACTGTCCTGGGTCATAAAAAATAAAATTATTCTTTCTCTTTCTTAAACACACACACACACACACACACACACACACACACACACACGCATAAACAAAAGGGCTCATCTCTAGTCCTCAAAGATTGAAATATTTGGCTTGTACACGTAAGGGCAGCATCATATGGAAGCATTAGCATTTCCAACTTGAAACTGATATTTATTCACATTCCCATTTCAGAATTCCTCAAAGTTTCAGGCCATTTTCCAGTGTCCATGACAAGATACAGTATGTACACAATGGGAACCCAAAATGATATAACAAGCTATATCGCGTTAAAGTAAAAGAAATATCACAACAGACATGTTTAGACTGAGAAGAAGCCCCTTCAAAAAATGTTCACTGTTACACTAACAAAACAGTATGGATATCCCTACATATTATTACTATTTGCGAAAAATAGTGGAAATAACCTCTAACGCAAGCAAGCTCCTCTCTGGATCTGTGGAGGAAAAGAAATGACTCAAAAACCCCATCATCAAGATACCAAAACAGACAGGGTTGCTGGTTCGGTATCCCATCACAGCAGCTGACTTCATCATTCTTTACTTGTCTTTCTATAAGTGGAAAAAGTAGAAAGTAAGTAATGAGAGGAGACATGCACAAAAAACAAGAGCAGCTTCAGGGTTATAAAATAGAAGTGGACGCAGAAGTGGTACATTTATGTAAAACGTACAGAGATTCAGAATTATAAATTGTGTAGTATTTGAAAAAGTAACATTACCTTGTCTTGTTGACCAGCCCCATTGGAGCCTGTGTACAGTGAACAGACAAAAAAAGTCATATACAGAAATGAAAACTAAATTGAAATCTTAATGTATCTTCTTTAAATCAGTCAGCACAGCATTCATCAAGTACTGTATGTTTTTAAATCTTATTTAGTCTTAATGGTGAGATAGTATTGATCCTTCTTACTTCTTGCAGTTGTATATGATTAAACGGGTGCAGACAATTATTAATTTCATAAATTATTATTATTAGTGTCAGTAAACAAGGCATTTCTTCTGGATTATTTGTTACCTGAGCCGGTGCAGGTCCATGAGACAAACATGATAAGACCGTAGAGCACTAGTGCTACACCGACCATTGCCATTGAGTCCTCAATGGAGGGAGTACTGAACCCTGAAAAGAAAAAGAATAACATTTATAATTGATTCCCATTTATATGACTTTCATTTTTGTTGACAAGCTTGGTGAAAATAATTAATTTAACCTTGAAGCCATTAAAGTGATCCTTTGCCGATTTTAATCCAACTCTGTGTCATCAGTTTTTTTATTTATTTTTAAATCAGCTAAATATCTCTTATGCCCATTCATATGAGTATGATTTTTATTGGCTCACAGCATAAAATGGCAATAATCAACAAGTAACAGCATATGTCAGAAGAGACATACTGTAAATGATTTACATGATGATATTCAGCATGAAGGTGCGAAAATCCTGGTTAGCTGATTGGATAAATCTATGACCACCTATGTTGGTGATAGACGGGCCAAATCAACCAATCAGATAAAACTCTTGCTGAAACCAGTCGGGAGAAGAGCAAAAACATCTTCTCCTCCGAGAAAAGCCTCCAGTGCTGGTTTTTGCTCTTCTTTCAGTGAAGGAATACTTTCTAATTCGGATAAAACTTGCGCGATAGCTACGCTCATCTCATCCGTGGAAGCTGCCATGTTGTTTAGACTGAACAGTCGCTTCTCGTTGCGTGACACCTAAACCCGCCTCAAAACCAACGCTGATTGGTTGGTTGTTTGGCGAACGGCTCTAAATTTTCTTTATCTCAAGATGCCAAACTGATCTACGAATAGAAAACTGGAGATCGTGAGATCAGGACGGTCTCACAAGGCTATGTTATAGGGTGCTTTAACACACATGTATTTTAAGTTTTCCAAAGTATCATATGTAATCGAATACAGGGGTAGTTAATATGAAATGTTAACTTAATTAGATATTCAAGCAGGTCGAGACTTTCATTCAACATTGAAAAAAGTTCAACCCATTCAAACCCCATTACCAAGATCTCGATAAACGACAACACATTTCTTCCACATTACCAATGGCGTTGAGGGTCACGCTGGCCCGTCGTGTGCCTCCCAGATGGACAGCCACACAGGTGAGCTCCCCTCCTCTGCCCAGGTCCAGCTTAGTCGGGTCAAGCTCGAGCCGGCTGCTCTGGCTATAGGTCCCATCCCAGGCCTGCCTGTGGCCCGTGACGCTGCCTGATCCCAGAGGGCTGGACTTCCCATCTGCGCCTTTTAACTCCCAACTCAGTTCCAGGGAGAGGGGGGCAAAGCCGGACGCCTCGCACTCGACGGTAAAAGTCTGGCCAGGAGCAGTGAGGGGCAGAGGGGAGGGGTGGATGGAGAGGGATGGAGGTTCTGGGTAAAAGGAAAAAAAAGGGTAAAGGAGCAAAGAAAAGAGGAAGACAATGAGAGAAAGTTCATATAATAATCTGTAGTTTCCCAATTATATTTTACTATGTGCTCTTAATTTTTTTTTAACAATAATTAGTTTGTTTCAGTGTTGTTTGACAGCAGATACTAAACAATAGCAGGCTATATGTGACAGTGTATGAATGCTAACATGGACAGAGACTGATTAAAGGTACACTTGAGCACATTTCCTCCGTTTAGCATCATTTCCAGTCCCGACTCGAGTAATGCTTCAGAGAGTGAACATTCTCTGACAGCAGAGGACCAGGGTTAGAAAAATAATTTTACAATTAGCATTTTAAAGCATGCTCATCTTAAAACACACAACACAAAGTAAAATATTTTCCCTCACCTACAATCTCAAGCTCCACTGCCACCTGAGCCACAAGGTACGGCAGGTACACCGTACAGATATACATCCCGGAGTGATGCACTTTAGCCTCCTGCAGGATCAGAGACGCATTTCCCTTCTTGTGCAAACCCTCAAAGTCCAGTGTGGCCCCTTCCTCTCGTGTATCAGCCAAGCGGTCCGTCTTGCCGTCGTAAGCCAGAACCAATCGTCCGTCGCCTCTGAACTGGTAGCGCCACTCTACGGCAAAACCCGACCCAGATAAAGGGGAGGAGGGGTCAACCCAGAAGCTGCAATCCAGCAGCACTGGTTCCCCGAGTCTGGACTGCACTGAGACAGTTTTACTGGTCACAGTGAGAATTACTGAGGAGACAGAGAGGAGGAGAGAGTCAAACTGTCACATATGACTGAGATGAGATCAACATTTTTTTCCACATTGTCTGTGTCAATATAAACTTTACCATTGTGCTCTTTGGTTGCTGTGGGAGCACGCATGATAGTGGAAATGGCCAGCTCGTCATTGAGGCCCTGAAGGGCAGTTGAAAACCAATCAGCTTGCAGGTATGCGGGGCTTAAGGCGGAGTCTGTGAGTGGAGCAACCCATTTTAGGGTGGAGGGCTGCGGCAGGAAGGGGTTGATCTCACACTGGGGCTTCTGGACAGATCCTCTGGGAGGGTTCAGAGAGCGCTGGCACAGAGTGGCAGCTGGGTCTGAGGAAAGAGGAGTCAGAAGGGTAACATGGATACAGTGTTGTGGTCTAAGTAGATCACAGATGCTGGTTTTTCTTATATGTAAAAGAAATGGAATTTGACAAGAGAATGGTAGATTGATCTAAAGAGGGAGATGGTGAAGAGATAGATATTAGGCCTGATTAAAAAAAGATTTGATGAATTGAAATCACAATACTTTTTTTCTTTTATGATAAATACCTAATCAATTATGCTGACAAATTAGTTTAGTTTAAGCCTGGGAAAAAACATTATTTTATTAAATTTAAAAGAGAGATGTCAGTCTTTCCTAAAGTTAGATTCCGGACCAGGAACGGGTCGCAGACTTGTTTTTCTTGGGTCAACAATCAGCAGGGTAAAATGCATAACAATGCTATGATATGTGAATTTATTTTAAAATAGAAGAAGATTGTTATTTTTTGCTACGCTGGTCTGTTGAGCTCAGATTCTGTGTGCGGACTAGAGCTGGGCGATATGGAAAAAAATCTAATATCAAGATATTGTTGACCAAATACCTCAATACCGATATTGCAGCGATATTGTAGGGTTGACAATAGGTGCTTACAAAAACATATTTACAGAATGAGATTTTTGGTAAATAATCATCATTAATGTGTATATAATAACTAAGCGGGTAAAGGCAAATAATAGAAAAGCTAGAACAGTCTGGTAAATTCAAAAGATTACATCACTTTACTGTGATCCAGCCATTATAACCAGGGACAGAGAACACTTGTGTCATATCACGATATTACGATATCCAAAATCTAAGACGATATCCAGTCTCATATCAAGATATCGATACCATATCGATATATTGCCCAGCCCTGGTGCAGACCTGTTTTTTAAACTCTTAACACATTCACCTCTGTTTCAATAACTATTGTAAGGGTATCCTTATACTGGGATCAGGCCCAAAAGTCATACTGGGGCTCAACCACATGTGAATGTATGCAATTCAGAGAGACATCATGAAAAGTGCAATAATGCTCAGGTATAATAATGATTTTATGGACCAATAGCACTTACAGTATATATCAGTGAAGGCTTATAATTAACCTTAAACTACTGCTGGCTCTGAAATGTTACACATTTGCGTCACTGACTGTATACACACACAATGAACAACAGCATGTGGACAAACACTTGTACTTGCATGCAACATTATACAGAAAGCATTATTGCACACACTCATTCTCATTCACATCTAGATACAATGTGTGGTTACACATCCGGTTCAGTGTGTCATTTTTGAACTAACCGGTAATAAAGTAGACTCTGTCGGGGTTGATGTCGGATGGAGCCTGGCTGAAATCTGCACCGTGGCTGTGTGCGCCTGTTCTGATGTGAAGCAGGGATTTCTCCTGGCTCGTAGCTGCAGTTAAACCTCCTCCTCGTCCAGCTTTCTCCTGCACAAACCAGCACTCCAGCACTGGACAGCTACTGCTGCAGGCTAGACAACAGATTAAACAAGGAATTAAAAGTGTTTAGGGGGAAAACACTGTGAAACAGGAGCTTAATAATACAATTACACAATATTGTGATATTGTAGTAGATAGCATTGCGTATTCTTTAGTGACATTCCCCTAATATTTACCAATTAATCATAATTTTGTGTATCTAGTATTCTTCCAAAAACTTACAACGAAATAAATGTACTATAGTTGCATTAAATAAGGTATGATGCAGTAGTTAAATACAAAATACACAAGGAATTATGACTGACATTGAGTGTAAGGCCTTGTAGGAATTAAACTATGAGAAATAAAAATAAAAGTGCAAAGTGATTATTTTAGGTGCAACTAATACGTTGTGGTTGACTGCAGCGTTTCAGAGTTTTACTTTCATTTTTATTCTCTTGCTTTTTCATGTCAATGTTTGGACTTTAAACATGAATTCTGCTAAATGGGCAGTACCTATTCTGTAGAAAGTCTAAGAAGGTTCAGGCATGTTTTCCAATGTGTTTATGTATCTGTATTATTATGTATTTTAGTTGTCTCACTTGTATGAATTTTCTGAGGTAAAGACACCGTGAGTTTGTTTCCACTGTTGATGCTGGGTGGAACAGTTTCGGCCATGAGAGTGCGCTACTGCAATAGACACTTCACACCAAACTCCATTTAGAAATATACGTAATTTAACATAACCTATATTAGGCTAAAAGTATACGATGTATAGGAAATTACTTTAGAAATTATATTACACGACAGGATCCTATGCTAAATTCGGCATATATGTTTAATGAATTATCACATACAATAATTAATAGCCTGAGATCTTAAGTTAAATTGGACTCGTTTGGCACTGTGATCCTCCATTGTCAAATTATAAAATGTATTTGGATTTTCATGAAATATATAATAAATATTCTCCTAGTGTACTACAGCCTACAACATCACTTCATTTATATTCTTAAAATTTGCTTTCATATGCACATATAGGGTAGGCTACGGCATTTTCCCCACAGAGTTTTCAATAATTAGCCTAGGTCTACACGAGAAAAGGCGCATCCGTGCTACAGGTGCAGAACAACTCAACTGAGCCTTTTTCGTGTATTTGGACAGCAGCATAGTTTAATACCAACAATCGTCAGATAGGTAACCTTACCTTTAATAAAGCAGATTACGGCAACCAGGGACAGTTTGTAGATAGTAGAGAAGTCAGTCATGATTGTATGTCTTCCCTTTGCTGTCAGGTTATGTTAGTAAGCTACTCTTTGCTGCGATGGCACGAACAAAGTAGAGCTTATTGTTGGTTTTCCCCTTCAACTCCCGGGTTGATTTTAGTTTCACTTTCACTCAGTCCGTCAAGTCAGCCAGAAAAACATACTAATTCCGGTCACAGTTTCAAAATATCTCGGCCATAAGAGCGACGTCAAAAAATAAGTTAGGCTAGGTTATATCTGAAATTAAATTGACTGGAAACTCAAAGACAAACTCTTTATCAGAACTTGAAAGCAAACACTGCCTGAAATATTTCAACCGTAGTCTACAGAAGTTCTCCACTCTGACTCTGAAGGTAGATGGCGCCCTCTGCCGACTAAAAGGACCTGACTTGGTCTGTCTATGGTCTGAACTCGTGCCACTACTTTTATGTGTCCTTCCTTTGCTTCCTTGATCCATTAATCTGCTAAAGTTTTCCTGCGATTTACTACAACTACGATTGTTTAAAGAGTGTGCACAATGGTTTGTGTGCACCAGACTCCTTTAATCCAGAAAATGCAGATCAACATGTAGATGGACATGATGTCCATCTACATGTTGATCTGCATTTCAGAAAATGCATTTTCTGGATTAAAGGAGTCTGGTGCACACAAACCATTGTGCACACTCTTTAAACAATCGTACAGGCCTACTTTCAGAGGTCAGATGAGGACAAGAGAAACAGAAACAATGAACTAACTGTAGGCTACTTGAATGGACCACTCACACATACAATCATTGTTTTAATCTACCTCTTAGCAAGATGATGAGCTACCATCACTCAATTTAATAAAACACACCAGTGTCCTGACCCCAGAAGGTAATACTTGGGTATAGGCCCGGTTCTAAGCCAGTTAGGTAGCATGTGTTTAGTGCTTATTATATTTTGATTCAAATTTGGTTTTACGATAAGAACAACTTTTACATTCAAAATATTCACCAATTATGCTATTTTCCTTTTATACGGTGCAGTTTCTTGTACATTTAAAGCCAACTGGACACACTTTATTAATGACTTTTCAGTCTAACATCATTGAAGTTTTGCTGATGTTCATCTTTGATTATTTTTTTTGCAGAAAGTGTTTACTCTGACAACAGACGAATGTGGCAACTAGGAGGACCAGAAGCTTTGACAGCCTTGCAGGAACCAAAATGTGAAAATCATACAAGGTCTGTGTCACAAACACTAAAACGAAACCTAATAGACTCATCACGTGATTTACCAGAAATGGTACAGAGGGATGTGCTGTTGCTGCCCAGTGGAGGAGCTCTAACACTGTTCCTGAATAGAAATCTGAAAGTATAATATATATACAGCAGAAATAGAAACAGCAGCGTTTGGCAGGGTGGCATAAGGAAGGAGTTAATCAAGTTGCATTCTGGGAATGTTCTTTGTGACTTAAAGCTTCTGTCTGTTACAGATAATTAGTGTTATCTGGAGGATTTTATGCAATTCATAGCCCCAAATCAAAACATTTATCTTCCTATATTCTTGTATCTTTTTTACATTTCCATTGAGTAAAATAATAAGGTCTGTCTTAAGAATCGACTATTGATGCCTAATTTGTCCTGAAGTGACTGCCAGGTCAGAGTGAAAGAGTGCTTGTGCATCTGCCTTTTCAAAACAACAAAGGAATAGACACAAAATGTCACTACACAGGTGTTCTCAGAGTGAAGGGTGTGGCATGCTGTGGGCATTTTAGGAACTGTACAAAACCACACAGCACTGTGTCTTGCAGAACTTTGCTATATTTTGTTCAGTGTAAAAAAGGGAACAATCAATTATGATTATGAACCTTAAAGAAAATGCTCTTTGATTCCTTATTCTGCTGTGAGAAACATTACAATTGCAGATAATGCTTTGAAACACACAATTACTCATTGCACTTTATAAGCAGGAAAAAATGACTCAAAGTTTAATTCAGACAGAAGCTTCACTGACAAATGAACAGATTAAATAGCGAAATTACACTACCGGTTGTTCATTTAATCACCAGTTCTTTCAGTCCAGTTATGTTTGTGTAAATTCTTTGTTCATATACTCCACCAGTGAAAAATATGGGAGCAGCTACTTATGTGCATGTAACCCTAACTTCTTTAATCTAGACAGAGAATTTGGGTGTATGTGGTGATCTTAATGGTGTTTTGGAGGCTAAAAACAGTATCTCTGAATATTTAAAAAAAAAAAAAATTGAACACAAATGATTGTCCACTGGTGAAGTTTAAACCTTCATATAGGCTACCAAATGGTCAACAGTGGATGCTCCTCCAACACTAACTCTAGCATCACACTGTCTGTCCTGACTGCAGCACTAAGTCAAATTTGCAGATACTTGTACTTAACTTGAGTATTTCCATTTATTTCTTCTCCTCCACTACATTTCAGAGGGAAATATTATACATTTGAACAGCTTTAGTTCATTTTCAGGTTAAGATTTTACATTTAAAAAACATATGTTTATAAAAATACAACACATTGTCAGAGATTAAACCTGTGGTTCAGAACCTTTTTTTGGCCTGTGACATCTTACAAAGAAGCATTGTCGAGTGGCTTTAACTTAATAACACGGCCAACATCATAGCACTTCTTCATCTCTTAACTTCTCAGATGGCTTAATTTAAATAACTGTTCAAGGCTCACAGAGATAAAAGTATCCAATGTTGCAGAAAAAAGAATTAGAGAAACGTCCAAAAAATACGATACAAACATGCAGCATAACTTTGTTTATTCTTTTCCCATCTCCCATTTATCATCCCAGGATCCCCCAGACTTATATTGTAACCCTATGGAGGGGGACCAACCTCTAGGTTGGGAACCACTGGATTAAAACTACTTACTCTACATTATAAAGTAGATAAACAAACTACACATGGGCCAGCTGCAACAGTGAAATGCTGCTTGCACATTAGTGATGCATCAGTACTAACAGACTTCAGAATCAGAAAAGGATTTAATTTTGTATTTTATATTTAGTAAGTAACACTTACAAGGACTTGGGCTTGGTGGTTGGCACATACATAAACATATCAAACACACAAATATGTACAATATAACTGTTTAACATTAAGAAAGAAGAGGCTGGGTTAGTGCACAATGTGCAACAATGATGATGCATGTGCAAAAGTTCAGAATATATACTTGAAATGTCATATATCAGTCACCAGGGCTATAGTGAATATAGTTTTGATATAATTTTGATTCTTTTAATTAAGTATAGCATCTAAGTTCTTCTTCCACCACTGCTGATCAGTTTTTTAAATTTAATTTCTTCAGCTTTGATTACTCCATAGGTGTGTTCAGAACAAGTTGCAACATGAAACCTAGTTTGTACAACTTTGTCTTGTCTAACTGTCTGGATAGCTTGGTACAGTGTATTATGGTCAGGGAAGTCCAAATGATCTGTAAAGATAAAGAACATCTGTAAACATGTCTATGGTGAAGTTACTGTAAATAACATTATGAAAGCATATCGTAACATAATTGTGTTACAGTTATATACTGTCTTTACAAAACCTACACTTATTTGATGAAGTCACATTGAGGTTTATTATGATTATTATCCCATTGTGGTTATGCATGTATGTGTACATACACCTTGTGCTGTTTGTCTCTTGTTCTTAGATAGTCTTCTGGCTTAAGTTTCACTTTCCACTACAAACCTCTTCTCTTTAACTCCACCCAGTAACTGATGACGTTCAACCAATGTTGAATTCCAAATGGTCAGAATCCAACTACTGCGCATGTTTTAGTCACCGAAGCTGTGGAAACCTGGTGGAAGCGAGTCATGATCGTGGGGAATGATTTCAAATAATTTTACGTTTATTTTGTCCATAGTCTATCACTTTATCAAACCATAATGTATGCTATTGTTATTTTACTGCTGCTCCACTTCCACGATACATCTGCGGGTAAGTTTAAAACGTTTTGTAGTTATAATAGGCTAAACTTTGAAGATACTGCGTTGGCTGATGTCGCGTTAAAGCGGAACTAATCAAGAACTAGTCTGTTTTGGGGTTGTTGTAGGCCTTGCGTTTCTGGACAAGTTAGTTTATTTAGATTAATTGAGATAGGCCTTCATTAATTTATAACTAATCATAAGCAATAAAATATTATACTCATATATTTAGAGCTTATTTTACAGATAGCCTAAATGTTGTTTACCTGATGTCTCTAACCATTATCTAACTATCAACAAGTCTGTTGGGGCAATAACAAAGAAAGATGGCAGCTTGCTTTTTATGAAGATTCATGGATATTACTCAATATGTATAATGTAATGAATATAAAAGTAATAGGCCTAATGAAATTCCAATGTCCAAACAGTTTCAGTCCTTTACAAAAATATCTATCATGTGTAAAGTGAAAAAAATAATGTTCTGTGACACTTTGATAAACAATAGTTAGGCTACTTTTAATGTTGTAATGTAATAATAATAATAATAATAATATAAACTGGTCCATTTATTAACTGTATATAATATTTATAGTTTGACTTAAGATGGAAAATACGCAGCTTGTATTTTTTTATTTGATCACATTTGAAGATAAAGCCCTGTTTTGACTTTAGATCTGTTCTAGTGTACATCTGTATATAAAAATACCTGACAATCACTCTGGAAGTAAGAGAAGGTTTTTATTCTTGTGTTTTAAACTTGTTGGGTGTTTATTGATTACATTAATGACAGATTATGCCTTTAAGAAAACAATTTTGTATTACAGACCGGTATTATACTACAGATATATTATCTGTAGTGGGTTCTCATTTTTTGTCCTTTATAGTGCTTTTATAGTAAATGTTGTAGTAAAACTCTTATAAATGGCTTATATTATTGTACAAATGGCATTTCTAAATCCTGATATCATTGTATTAACTGTTTTACAGTGACTCACTCTCTGAAGAATTTCTACACTGCGTCTTCTGGAGTCCCAAACTTCCCAGAGTTTGTGGTTGTTGGATTGGTTGATGGCGTTGAGATAACTCACTATGACAGTAACACCTGGAGAACAGAACCCAAACAGGACTGGATGAGCAGAGTCACAGAAAAGGATCCTCACTACTGGCACACGCAGACTGAGATCTTGAAGGGTCACCAGCAGACCTTCAAAGCCAACATTGAAGTTGCAAAGCAGCGCTTCAACCAAACTGGAGGTTTGTTTATGTTTCACTTTCTACTGATAAAATGTTGTTTATATTTTCATCCTTTTATTTTAGTTAACACTAACCCTAACACACACACACTCTCACACACACACACACACACACACACACACACACACACACACACACTATAAATGAAAAAAATGATTAGTTTAAGCCCTAATTACCTCAAATTACCTAAAACTACATATTAGATTAGTTTAACTCTGCTGTGACTGACCACCGTGTGTTGGTTCATCCTATCAAGCCAACATCTGCAGCTGGAAACAGCTTTTGGTTGTGCTGAATGATTGGCTGCTGGATGGACCAATCAGGACACACCGACTGCCTCCCAGTCTCCATAATGGTCCTAATGGTCTGGTCTTATTCTCACCAGTTGTAGTGAAACAGAGCTGAACAGGACACAGTGTCCTGGCGGAGCAACTGGAGTCTAGTGACTAATCCTGGAAAAAATGTATAAATGACTCATTCTTGATAAAAGGTAAAAGAGCTGTGTGCGTGCGCATATTTGAATAATGTCAGGCTGTAAACGGGTTCGGGCTGTCAATCAAAATGTACTTGTCGGGCTCGGAACGAATTGTGTCGGGCTCGGGCCTTGTCGGGTCATCTCGGGCCTTGTCAGGCCTTACTTTTTTTTAAGATTTTTTTTGGGAATTTCTAGCCTTTATTTTTGACAGGACAGCTGAAGACATGAAAGGGGAGAGAAAGGGGGAAGTCGGGCCTAACTTTTAAGGACAGATTGCAGCTCTAAACCAGAATCGCACTGAGTCCACCAAAATAAGTTAAAGGAGGTGTAGATCCTCTGTTTTGGTGTCTGTGGATCAGTGTTTCTCCGTGGTGAAAATGGGAAATCAGCTGATAAGAGATGACTCATTCTCTCTCTCTCTCTCTCTCTCTCTCTCTCTCTCTCTCTCTCTCTCTCTCTCTCTCTTCTCTCTCTCAGGTTCTCACATTGCCCAGTGGATGTACGGCTGTGAGTGGGACAATGAGACTGAAGAGGTTAATGGATTTATGCAGTCTGGTTATGATGGAGAAGACTTCATATCATTTGACCTGAAGACAGAGTCATGGATCGCTCCACAACAACAGGCTGTCATCACCAAACACAAGTTTGATCATAACGACGCTCAGACAGCACAGTATAAACACTACCTGACCCAGGAGTGTCCTGAGTGGGGGAAGAAGTATGTGGACTATGGGAGGAGCTCTTTGCTGAGAAGAGGTAGAATCACATGACCTGATGGAGTTTATTGTAATTTCCCTTGCGGGATTAATAAAGTGTAAATTATTATTATTTATTATTAGTTTCATAGACTCAACACTGTTGCTGAAACAGTATTTTTTTTTGTAAATTACACATCTGTTGATCTCTGTCACATTTGTTATTTTCCTTCTTTATCTCATTATGACTCTCTTCTTCCATTTGCTAAATGTGTGTTAAAGTGGAATGATAGTAATAATCCAAATACGTTTTTAAAAATCAATAAAATCTCTCTCTCTCTCTCTCTCTCTCTCTCTCTATCTCTCTCTCTCTCTCTCTGCAGATCTTCCCTCAGTGTCTCTCCTCCAGAAGTCTCCCTCCTCTCCAGTCAGCTGCCACGCTACAGGTTTCTACCCTGACAGAGCCATGATGTTCTGGAGGAAAGATGGAGAGGAGCTTCATGAGGACGTGGACCTCGGAGAGATCCTCCCCAACCACGATGGATCCTTCCAGATGAGTGTTGACCTGGACCTTTCATCAGTCCCAGCTGGAGACTGGAGGAGGTACGACTGTGTGTTTCAGCTCGCTGGTATGAAGAAAGACATCATCACCAGACTGTACAAAGCAGAGATCAGGACAAACAGAGGTAAGACTGGAATCAGGTGGAGATGGCTAACACAAATGTAATTTGTTCTGTAGTTAATGAATGTTTTGTGCTGTATACATCTTCATTCTTATGGGCTTTCTGATTTGAACTGATGGACACCCCAAAAGAATTACATTCATTCTCGCCATTTTAAGTAATTTTACTGTTTTTTCATCACACAATGGACGTCATGCAAGAAACACTTGTACAAACAGATTTATATGAGTGATTTAAGAGAATTGGTGGCTGTGGTAAAAATTCTAATATCTAGGTGAGATCTGAAATAAGGCTTCATTCAACCAAGTCTTTTAAGTATTTATTCTTTGCGCAAAGAAGGTTCAGTTCATCATGAGAGTCTGAGAGAATGAACCAAGAGTCTAGGAGAATCACTTGCTTATAAACCCTCTACAAGCTGACAGCAATGGGGAGGGGGTAAAATGAACAGCCCTTCTGACTATCAGTCCATCTGACCTCTGACCCCCAAATCTGTGACCAAAATGGGAGGTAGAGTAAAGCCAGTCTCTGCACTTTAGATGAACAGAAGAACATAAAGTTAGGCTATAAAGTTAGATCCATACATCAAATAGGGGTAACAAGTTCACACAGCTTAAAACTAAAAAACAAGTCAGTAGTAAGTAAGATATGTTAATAGACATATATGTGATTTTCCATTACAGTGGCATTCACCAATCTTTCTTCCAGACCATCATCTACTGTAGTCTATACTATTCTGTTGTCTAGAATATCTCTGTGACTGTCCCATGACCACCTCTCATATTAGTTAAGAACCGTTTTGCTTTAGAAAAACATTATTTAGCATCTCATTTTATATCATTCCCTTTTTATTTCTGTCCCACTGTACACAGCTGTACTGTTGATATTTACTAACTGCTTCAGGTCTTCTAATAGCACTACACTAACACTGCTACAGTTGTTGCTGGTTTAAACAGGAGGACTTGGAGCTATGTGGTGTGAAATTCTTCTTTTTACTCTATGGTAACATTTTGTGAATTACATTTTCTCACAAGTAGAGCGGAACAAATTGTATGGTGATTTTAGATGCATCAATTAATGATTAAATCTCATGAACACAAACATCCCCATAAACAACTTGTGTTCATCAAGCTAAAACAAGCCATTTACAAGAAATGTGTCCAGTTAAGAGAGTTGGTGATTTTGAACACTTGTATGAGCAAACCTCTTGGAAAACAAGTGAGAGAGATTTAGGATAAAAATACAAAAAAATTCTTGCATTAAGGCCATTGACTGGTTTATTTCTGCTGCTTTTTGCTTAGCTTAGCTTAGCTTAGCTTTGTTAATTTAAAAAAAAAAGAGCTGGTTTTGCTAAAGTTGTGTCTGTATTTCCAAATGATTACTTCTGCAGTTATATAATTATATTTGTAATATATATATTATATTTATATAATAATAAAACAATGAAAGATTTTACTGTAATATATTTTTACAGAGACACACTTTAAAAAAAAATTCTGTTCAACAGAGAAGCCCACTGATGTGACCATCATAATGATCTCTGCTGCAGTGGCAGTGGTTGTTCTCATTCTCGTCCTCATCGCTGTGATTGGATTCATCATTTACAAAAAGAAGAATGGTGAGAGAACCAAAGATTTACACATTTGACTTTTCCAGTTCTTCCTTGATGTTAGTCTTGAGTAAATGTTTATCCAGATTAAAAAGTGAAACGAAAGTGATGAAATAAAATCTAAACAGAAATGTAGAAGGGATTTTATCCAACTTGAGTGAGTAGGAGGAAAATCAGTATCCTTGCATTTGCACTTTGACAACTGAAATAATTTGTCTTTTCGTTTTTACAGACAAATTTGCTCAACCGTGTAAGTACAACTTGTTTTTATAATATAATATTGTTATTAGATAAGAGTTGATACTCATTCATTTTGCTAAATTGAAACAAGGGTTAGTTCAAGGCACACCAAAATCTGAAGCAGCTACCAGTGAACAGTATAAGCGCATCATGATAATATGACCGAAGCTTTATTAGGTTAAAGAGTATAGGAAGTATAGGAAAATAATTAAAGACCTTAACAGAACTGTAAAAGGTATTTGTAACCAGTGTAAGTGAGTTGTAGTGAATGTTAGATTTAGTGGAGAAGAGATGTTTTGTCATTTGCAACTTTGGCATCTAAAAATCATGTCTTTATATTTCAGCTAAATCCTATCAACAAGGTCAGTACAACTTGTTTTTATTGTATTAAAATATTTGTTCTCTGGATAGATGCGTGTGTGTATATATACATTGAGTGCAAAAGTTAAACTATTTTTGATTCCTAATTCACCAAAATTTAAAGCGACTATGCCAACCACACATTCAAGTAAGCCTATTTTTTCAGCTACTACTGTCAGTAACTGCCTTTATTCTGAAGTCAGACTGAAGTGAGAGAAAAGATTCTGTGTTTTCAACTCTCATGACATTGAACTACAGAAAACCCACATTTAAATTTAAAAGTCAAAACTAAACTAAAATAATCATGTAACACTTCAGTCAGTATAACCTTGGGTGGAGGTAGGAAAATAGCTATGTTGTTCATGCTATTTAAGAATGTAATGGTAATTATAATTGAATTTAATGACTGAAATTGTAATGATACAAAGAAAATGCCTCACCGCACAACGCTGCCCCAAGGGGGTTCAGCTGCACTCTCTCCCACCAACACACAGGCTCAGGGTTCAATTTCTGTCTGTACAAGGCTTACAGTGTAGGTGGAAAAAAAGCATTGCCACAAACATTGGACTACTGTGCAAATTCAGAAAACTTCAATTGATACACCAAATATTTTATAACCACACCAGCTGTATTAGTGATTTTGACATTGACAAAAACCATAAAAATGTAGTTTGTTTTTTTCGAAGTGATGTTTAGTGGGGGAAAAGTGTTGTCCTGAGTTACATGAGTAATAACATAGATTTGTAACATTTGTATAGAGAATGTCATGATTCAAAGGTCTTTGGTTTCTAACGGTCACCCCAGAGCAGTTCAGCTGGTGTAGTTGAAGTAGTGTTGCCTTGTCACTGTTTTGTTTTGTTCTGTTTTTGTAGACAAGAAGACTTCACCTGACATTCCTCGTACAAGAACATTGAGCAACACAGGTTCATATCTGTCTGTCTGTCTGTCTGTCTGTCTGTCTGTCTTTATGTAGACATCTATCTAATAAATGTGTATATGTGTGTGTGTGTGTGTGTGTGTGTGTGTGTGTGTGTGTGTGTGTGTGTGTGTGTGTGTGTGTGTGTGTGTGTGTGTGTGTGTGTACGTGTGTGTGCCGTTCATCCCATCTATTTCACACTTGCTTTCCTGGGTACCCAATGAACTTGGGGTCTGGAATTTGGAGCAATTTGGACAGCTGGCTCTTCCGTGTCTACCCTTCACAATAAAGCTCCATGTTAAATTCACCCAGCATTTCGCTAAGAGGAAACTCAATAAAAAAACCTATTTCTACCCTTCACAAACCCATCCTTCACCTAACCCTAACGCTGGGTTTCCACAGGCAGCGTTTTTCAACTGAAACTCCGCTGTCTCGGTCACTATCAGCAGATTTCAAGCGGAATTGTGTCACCACAACATGATGCCGACCGTGAACACGTTTTGCAGACAATGAGTTGTTGGTGTGGATATATGTTTTCTCTCAGTTTATATCTGGCCTAACACAACTGTTTGGTAAGTGTTCTACTCTAGTCACACACTTTGCTGCTTAAAAAGTTGTGTTTAGTTTGAATAATGTCATATCACTAGCAACAAGCTAGTTGTCATTGCAACATTGCTAACATTACTACACAGTTTGCCTGTATAGCATGTGTGTATACACGGTAGAATATATTGGAAGGCACATTTGCAAGTCTGCCCTCTCATTGGCTCTTCACTTGGAGTCAACTTTGGTAGAGCGGGGAGAGCGGTGAACATCCGGGCACTTTTCTCGCCGTCAGCGGATTTTGCTCTTACCGCTTTTCTCATAGGGAAGAATTGAACCGCTTAGCTCTGCCGTTATTTCAGCTGCCTGTGGAAACCCAACGTAAAAGCCCAGCTTAAATTCACTCTGACCATTTTGCTTGGAGGAAACTCAATCAAAAGGGTTTTTTGATGACTCTAGATCATTTAGACACTATATCGTATTAGGTTGCTTGGAGCTGTAAATTTACCACTTCCTTCTCACTCAACCCTGGGTCCGGTTGTTCAAGTGTGCTGCTAACTTATAACACTAATAACATTACTGCCAGCAAAATACCCCTGCGAATCAAATCCATACTTCAACGTTAACACTCAAGCCACTAAGCCCGTTTGGAAATTAACACCTCTGCTGAAGTGTTAAATTTGTTAACGAAAGGCTATATCACGAGACAGCACCGCAGACATTAAACACTGACTCTGGCGATATCAACATGCAATATCGTTAACGAAAAAGACAACACTAAAATGTAGTTAAAGAAAAACCCTTTACTTGCCTTGCCTTCCACCTTTTCCCCCCTCTCTCTCTCTCTCTCTCTCTCTCTCTCTCCCTCTCCCCCCGCACACGCACACACTCACAGTCCGGAGCCAAAGCTGACTCTGTTTGTCCGACTCTGTACTCAGTCCGGTTCTGGTGGTTGATTAATGCAGATATTTGTTGATTGGCTCTCATTACGGGCAGGTTTGGGTGGTGCATGGCGCACCGTCCTAAGTCCATGAGGCAAATGTCTGTGATTACTCCACATTTTAATTGGGATTTTTCTTGACTAAATTCTGAATCTGCCACGTCTGTCAGGTAAATATGGCAGTACAATGTTTTTCTCTAAATTAGGAGTACACTGTAAGTCAGTAGTAGGCCATACAGTGTGGTTGCTAAGTGGTTTGGGGGCCTTCTCTAAGTAATTTAGCGGTACAATGGTTCTGGAGAAAGCTTCAAGCAGCAATACCACAATCTGCTCGTTCCAGACAGGCACATTTTGAATGGACACTGTACTAGTAATTATCAAATCCATTTCTGTCCTTCATGATTATTGTTAAAATGATTTTGTGTTTTGTTTTTCTCAGAGTCAGAGGATTCTTCAAGTGCTTCTTCTACAGTAAACAGCTACACAGAATTGCTCAAAAGGTAACTAATGGCTCTGTCTGTCTGAAATATCACCTGTATTAATGTACGTGAGAACTTACTATTTAATTGTCTGGGCAGTGGCCAGTGAAAGTGTGAAGAGGAGCATGAAGTCCACTTTGTAAGAAATTGGCAACATCAACAAAGTTTCTACACGATCTGTAATCCATACAGAAGGGCCACCTCACCAGCAAAATGGACGGAATTTCACTTATTTTATGTGGTTAAAAAAAGTGCAGTGCAGTGAGGTTTTAAAGCTACAATAATCCATATTTGTGTGGCAAAAACGTATCAAATGACAATGTGTAATGTGAAAGGTGTTACCTTTCACATTACACATTGTCACCAAGAATTAACATCAGTTCATGTTTATGGATAAATTCTGAACCGGAAAAAGGAGTGGTGCCACCACATTCAAAATTCGCAAAGTGACAGATTTGGGGTTGGGAATTTAATAGTAGAGGCTCATCGATTGGAATACAGAGAAAACAAATGTGAAAAATGAGTTGACAAATACAAATCACAAATATTCCAGAACATCAAGTGAGGATGATTATTTTTAAAGAGAAGTAAAACATGATAATAAAAACAATGAAAGCATCACAGCACTCATCCTACATACATAATAAAGAATTGTGTGTTCATCTAAAATAATCCACCATAGTTACAGTTTGATACTTCAGCTGTCAGGCTTTTCTGGTTCAATCAATATTGATAACACAAATGCAAATATACACATATGGAAACACAAATGTACACGCACATACATTCCATCTCCATACATCCACTCTTAGGGTGTGGCAGCGATATGATGATATATAAACCTTGAGATAACAGATATTTGTAGAGTTTTCTTTACTATTTCTAGTGAGAAAGTCATCCTTTGGTTCTCTGGTTGGGTCAGATCACCGGGGGCAACACTGCAAACAGAACACTAAATTTCTCACCCCTCTGCGCACACACACACACACACACACACACACACACACACAAAATAAAAACATCAGTACATTTGTTTTCCAGTTGTGTAAATAGTTTGTTTGTATATTTCTTTAAAATTGAAGATCTTGTTAATATCTATCTTTTGATCTGTTTTAAAACGTGGTATTTTTATTTTAGCTGAGATTCTAAAAGGGTTGTGGGATGTTTTTGGGCTTCTTGGCTCACGGATAGAAATGTTCTTAAAAATATTTTCTGCTAGTATTTTGAGAAAAATGTTTTCTCTCTTTGTTTTGTAAACATAAAGAAATGTAAGTGATACGTTTTGAATTAAGTAGCCTTGCTATTTTGTTTCATTTTCTATTGGTGTTTTGATTTTCAATAAAGTGCTCAATACTCAAAATGTCTGTCGTTTTGTAATTCCACAAACACATCTATGACTGTAGCTACAATTATATGAATATTGCCTGAATATTCACTATTGTCAAAGAGACTAAATTAATGTTTCTCTGACCTGTAGATGGTTAACTAAAGAGAGGGGGAATAAAAAATGATTTGGGGCACTTACGATTCTTTACAAAATTTCACATGACAAGATAACAAATGGGATGGTTTTGTTTGTTTCAGATCATTTTCTGAGTTTGTGATTGGTTTGTGTAGTAACCATGAATAATAATGTCTCAGATAAAGAAGTTAGAACAAAAGATCTGAGTTTTCTTATTATACGTGAAATATATAACATTTTATAAAATGCTTCAGCAACAATAAGTGAGGATGGAAAGAGAGTAGAAACAGCGCCAAAGCAAGAGCAAAATGAGAACCAGCATCAGGTGTTCAAACATCAACAGAGGTGTTCCATTTCTCTTGTTGGAGCAGTTTTCAGCATCCACAGCTCCAGATCAGTTCAGGAGCATTCAGCCTGTCACACACACATCACCTGATCTCATCTTTGGCTTTAAGAAACTCTTATATTATCTGATCTGTAGCTGACAGTGATCTCTGACCTCACAGAAGATGTAATACATGTCTGCACATTATATTACATCAGCCTACAGATCATTCTAGAAGATCTGAGCAGCAGAAGGTAGAATACTCCTTTCATATTTGAACACAGCTGAGAAACCAGAATAAAGCCCCGCATGTTTCCCCATCCTCTCACACAGGCTGAAATTATTTTTAATATTAATATTATATTAGTATATTAGATTATAAACAAGATAAGGGGAGACACTCATGAATAGGACAAAATAATGAACTAACAGATGTCAACATGAAACTTCCCCACTTAATTACTTACATTGAGACATATTTTTTTTATTACAAGTTTTCTGAGATGTTATGTTTAAATATGCAAATGATGCATTATCTTTTTTGGTGAATTTAGGAGAAATTTGCAGGTGCAAATAGACAAAGTTTACTAAAATAAACACCTAAATGTGTATTTTGTATGTTTTTTAAAGTCTTATTTCAATAGTCTGAAAGAAGACTAGAATAGAAGCAAAATAACCCAAAAACTAAAAATTGAAAAATGATGGTTTTGCTTGGGGTGTCTCCCCTAAGACGACACTGTATGAATTCAGGTGACACATTTTCTTTTCTTTTTTCACTGTGGATTGTAATAAACTAAACAAACACAATAAAGTTCCGCATGTCTCCCCCTCCTCTCACACAGGCTGAAATAACATAATTTTACTTTCTCTTTCGTTCCTAACCTCAGTGGGTCAGTTTCACCGAATAACAAGTGACGATGTTGCTCAGTCTAAATTCCTATTAGCCAGCGCTCCTCCTGGTTTTATCCTCAGTTGACCCCTTCTATGCTGTCTATGGTTGACTCTGGTGCTCGAGCTGGAAGGACGGTGTCCGTTTCTCCGGATAAACAAACAGAGAAGTCATTAATAAGTCTATCAAAGGTTCAGAAGAGACAGCTCACAATGAAGACCGGTCTTGTTCTGCTCCTCCTGGGACTCATACATGACGCCGCAGCAGGTCAGTTCGACTTTTTTTACTCTTTTTAAGTTGGTTGATTGTAAAAGAACAAATGCTGTATGTCTTTAGCCTACTTCTTTTGATATTCTTTGATAGTTCCAGCAGGACTTCTTTGCAGATAATATAAATAGCCTAAATAAAAAGACAAAACCCAAACAAACCCATTATCTTAAAGTCCACGTTAGTAAATCCTGTCTCTGTAACTCACTCTGATTGATCCCTATACATCTGTTAGGTAGTCACTGATGTTTGGCAATACAGGTCAGGGTATTAAAGGAGGCCGATAGGCTTCTGAAAAGGGCAGAAATGTAAACTATAAATCCTCCCAATTTTCATTCAACATCTTTTATTTCGACCATTATTTGATAATATCAGGAGTATTAAGACCGAAACTGTCTGACCGATCTTAATGTTAAAATGGCAGCATGACTCCGCAGAACAGCAGTCCGACTCACTAAAGAAATAACAAGTTAAAACAAAGTTTCATTTCATTTTTTTAACTTATTCATGAGCGTTTTATATTAAAATTGAGTTGTCATTAATTTATGAATTAATCATGATGCTATTTTACAAATTATGTAGGCTATATATATATATATATTCATTCATTAGTCATAATTAACACTTTTTGAAATTAATTAAAATTAATCCAGTGTTATTAATCATGATGTTTTTTGAGAAATTATTATGCATATTTTGACGTCACTATTTGATCTCCACACCTGTACAGGCTAAATAAATAAATAACAAATATTTAGAGAATCATTTAAAAAAATGTGAGCACAGAAAAACAGGGAAGGATAGAATAGATAGAATATCTATTTGTACATTAGATTGTTACACTGATAGTTTTTCTCACTATAAAATAAAAATTGCATCTCATAAAAACTAAATATTTGAAGCCATTCATCAAATAATTCCACAGTTTGACTCCACAAACTGAAACATGAATATAGTTGACTGAGTTTGAAGATAAATCCTCCATCCATATTATTAGCTGATATCATCTTATAGCAGATATATATTGGTATCAGTGGATATGTTGGCTGATGACAGGAAACAGTAAACTAGGTCTGAGCTCATTTAGAAACCGGGTCATCTTTACATAGTTTGTCCACCAGAGAGCACAAGTTGATCTTTAAACTGGGAAATGTTCTGATCAGTGTGGATCTGGGTCAAACTCATTATTTATGTCATGTATCCATATATATATTACCTGTTATATCGGATTTTAAAACTAAACTAAAAGTATTGATATCAGCCTCAAAGATCCAGCATCACCGAGCTCTACTGTTGTTTAAATATTTGATCTATTCATTTATTGATTCTGGGACAGATTTGTAAGAGATGTTTAGGTGACTAGTGGAGAATTGTAAAGAGCAGCTTTAGCCAAAAATGTGATCTGTGTGTTGATTGAGAGAGCAGAGGACAGTGGAGGATTCTGAAACAGACCATCCAAAACTCCCAGACAGACACCTGCAGAAAGTTGACTCTGTTGATCCTGAAAATAATGTCGAATAAAGTTTGAGAGTCAGGACTGAGAGAGAACAAACATCAGTTGATGGTGGAGGAAACGCTGGAGATGAATCCAGTCTAGAACTGATACTAATAGAAACTGAACACAATAACTACATGAGGAATAGAAAGATCTATTACTTTCTACAAAGAGAACTTTCTCAGATATCAAGTTTTGTCTGTTCACATTTTTATGAGATTGCCTTCAAATTCGGAAGATCTTTACTCATAATTGGTTATCAGAGATATTTAGAGTTACATTTAAATATGATTCTAAACTTAATATATAAACATAAAGATTAAAATAAGAAACTGAGTCAGATATTTATTTCTTGTTGGTATTCATACATCCCAAATTCCCAAACCCTCTGACAACAACAACATCCAAAATGTATAATCCATTCTTACTTGAATATGAAAAATTAAAGCAGGAAGAAAAGAGCAAAGAAACCCATTTCTGAACCATATAAAACGAAGTGCTGCAAGTTTTTTCTGTGCTTGCGACTTACAATGACTTACAAAGATACATAACAGCTACAAGTGTATGCACTATACATGATTTACCCTATTATACTTTATCGACAGGAATTGACAGGTCAAACAGCAAACAGCCAGCCACAAATAGTCTATAAACAAAGCACCAGGCTGTCTTTGAGATTTCACATGAACAACGGTTAAAGTTACCCAGGCTACCGAAGAATACCATAATTCCTCGGATCAATTAGACCTTAGCGACGCACCCCAAGCTATAAAAACTGATATTACGTTCTAGGGCTGCTCGATTATGGAAAAAAATATTATTTTGGTCAATATTGAAATCACGATTATTTAACACCATTACTCATTAACATTTGGATATAATGGATAGTGTCCAGGGTATAATCTGTTAGTGTCCTTTATCTCACAGAAAGAGTCTTTGGATCAGAATAAAATCAGTTTTACTACTGTGAGTCGGTTCAGCTTTACAGATATCACACATAACGTTACACAGCTAATGAACAGTTCCACAGACATAACACCGTGTGCATCTCACATCACATGTTCACTCACTATGTCCACTACTACTGTTATTACTAAACATTGTGCCAAAATATCAACAAAATGTCGCCGTCAGTTATTTGCTAGCTAACCTTAGGAAAAATCCAGCACATAGACGGTACCTTATTGTAACATTATGTGAAACAGGTGAGGGGGGCAAAGGCAGAGGGACCGCAGGGTTAACTAACTTTAGCTGTTCCCAGACAACTGAGTTGGTTTTGCCTTTTTTTGCTCACCAAACGCTGCTGCCATCTTTACTCGCGCTGATTTTTTAAATTCCAGCGGATGACATGCACACAACTTGCCTCCCTGACTGGCTTTGGGAGGGGCGGAGGGGCGGATGTGCGCGTGCGGATGCACGCATGCGCGTGTCATTCAGATCACAAGTCAAAATAAGAGTGTTCTTGCAAAACAGAATATGGCAAAATAATCGTTTTTTCTCGATTATACTATTTTGGTGATCGTTGGGAGCCAAAATCGAAATTGAAATCGAAATTCAAATAATTGCACAGCCATATTACATTCATATTTTCTTACAGTGACTCACTCTCTGAAGTATTTCTACACTGCGTCTTCTGGAGTCCCAAACTTCCCAGAGTATGTGATTGTTGGATTGGTTGATGACGTTGAGATGTTTCACTATGACAGCAACACCAAGAGAGCAGAACCCAAACAGGACTGGATGAACAGAGTCACAGAAGATGATCCTCAGTACTGGCAGAGGAACACTGGGAACGCTCTGGGTACCCAGCAGGCCTTCAAAGTCAGTATTGAAAATAATAAGCAGTACTTCAACCAAACTGGAGGTTTGTTTATGTTTCACTTTCTACTGATAAAATGTTGTTTATATGTTCATCCTTTTATTTTAGTAAACATGTTAACACACACACACACACACACACACACACACACACACACACACACACATTTTGCATTACAATACAAGACACACACTCAAGGACCAGTGACACGCAGCAGATCTTCACAATATCACTTACAAGCACAAAACAGTGAGCTGGTCCAGAAGAGCTCTCCTGCAGGAACCAGTTCATCCCAACAGTTTGACAAACACACAGCTGATAGAGGAACATTACTGCCTGGTTTCTTAAACTATGGAGCAGGGGCCTGTAAACAGGCCACAGGCTGCTTCTGCTGGGTCCTCAAATGAGAGGAGGAGCAGGAGGTTTTAATGAAGCTGCTGACAGGAGCGCATGCTGAATGTCTCCTTCACATCTCAGCTTTAAAAGGTTCAACAGGCACCACTCCACTGTACTGACCTCAGTCTGGACATCCCATATATATATATATATATATATATATATATATATATATATATATATATATATATATATAAACATTTCTAGTGCCGAAACAATCAGTCAGTTACTACATCTGGTGATTACAGAATATTGATTCATCATCAACAAGATCATTAGAATCAGATCATTATTTTAGTCTTTTATTAAAGGTATCCTATGCAACTTTTCCAGCTTCCAGCTTCTGCGTACGTTGCAGTTCCAATGAGACAACCTGTAGGGTGGACCGAAGCTGGATAAGTTGCATAGTACACCCTTTTAAAAATGTCAACAATTTTTTTTTTATTTTTATTTTTTTTAAGTTTTTGTCGCTTTTTCTGACACTTTTTTTTTTAAATTCATGGTAAATAAACCTAATTTATATAACGTTATACCACTTTTTTTGTTAAAAAAAAAGAAGCACACTGTTGAATGATTTGGACTAATAGTAAAGATCAGAGGATGTGGAGCGGGTCACAGAATTTCAAAGGTTAGTTTCAGGATTCTGTTTTGAAACCATTTCAATTATTTATTTTCAAATGCTATGAAAAAAATGGAATAAAACACCCACAATGCAATGGAAGTAATCATTCATTTGTTCAAAATGTCGTATGGGGTTCCATACGACGTACATCCAAGCATCCATTGTTATATTTTGGGGGCAGTTTGGTTGAAAGAAAGTCATATTTCTGTTTTCAAAATCGTAGAAAATGGGTCAGATTTGACCTGAGGACAAGACGAGGGTTATTAATATCATTTAATAATAAATAGTGTTGAGTGTTGATCAGACAGAAGAAACTATTAGAAGATTTCATCTCACACTCTCACAACTTCTGATCAACAGTTTTCAACATTTCATTTGACATTGTAAACAATTATTTTGATGTATCAACAAATACTCCTTACATAATCAATAATGACAAGAACTAACCCTAAATATTTAGCAGAACTACAGATTAGATTAGATTTAATTGACCACAGTGTGTCTATGTTGTAATAAACATAAAGTGATGAAACTATTAGTCAATAATCTATTAGTTGATTACAGACCTTTATAATGTAATAAATATGTAAATCTTTTATTAGAAGAAATGCAATGCAAATATGAGAATTTTGTTGCTTTTCTTTGTTTATATTTGTTTGGTTAATTGATTAATAAAAAATAATTGATAATGACACTCTCTCTCTCTCTCTCTCTCTCTCTCTCTCTCTCTCTCTCTCTCAGGTGCTCACATTTTCCAGTACATGTACGGCTGTGAATGGGATGATGAGACTGGAGAGGTTAATGGATTCGCTCAGTATGGTTATGATAGAGAAGACTTCATATCATTTGACCTGAAGACAGAGACATGGATCGCTCCAAAACACCAGGCTGTCATCACCAAACACAAGTGGGACAATGACAAAGCTTGGCTAGCTCAGAAAAAACTCTACCACACCCAGGAGTGTCCTGAGTGGGTGAAGAAGTATGTGGACTATGGGAGGAGCTCTCTGCTGAGAACAGGTAGAATCACATGACCTGATGGAGTTTAATGGACACAACAATGTTAACATTTCTTCTTGTGTTTCTAACCAACAGTAACATTACAATAAATATTAAACAACAGAGACCCACTTTGTCTCAGTTTACACACATTTTCTCTTTCTCTCATGTTCTCACTTCTCTTCATCTCTCTGCCTTGCTTTACTCTATTTTCTCTGTCGCTTTCTCCTTCACATTTATCAACACTCTTTTTCTTCATTTTCTCTTTTTTTCTGCCGTGTTTCTGTCTGTCTCAGTTTTTCTTTTTGCCTTTCTCTGTCTTTCTTACACCCACTGTCCTCCATTTGTAATCCATCTCACCTCTCCTTTTCATAGTTACACATCATAGTGAGAATTATTTGCATTGAATACATATTTATAGTGTATGTGTTACTAATATATTACATCAAATGAAATGATACTATTGATATAGGCTACAGTAAATATTAATAAAGGACCTCTGTCCTGGTCTTTGTCTTCACTCTGCAGATCTTCCCTCAGTGTCTCTCCTCCAGAAGTCTCCCTCCTCTCCAGTCAGCTGCCACGCTACAGGTTTCTACCCTGACAGAGCCATGATGTTCTGGAGGAAAGATGGAGAGGAGCTTCATGAGGACGTGGACCTCGGAGAGATCCTCCCCAACCACGATGGATCCTTCCAGATGAGTGTTGACCTGGACCTTTCATCAGTCCCAGCTGAAGACTGGAGGAGGTACGACTGTGTGTTTCATCTCTCTGGTGTGGAGGACGACATCGTCACCAAACTGGACAAAGCAGAGATCAGGACCAACAGAGGTGAGAATAAGATCAGATGTGATGAAGGAAATACACATTTAGTTTACTCTAACAGTCCTGTAGTTCATGTATTTTATGTGTTGGATGGGAAGTTTTGTTTCCTTAAATGGTTTTGTTGTCAGTTTCATCTAGTTTTTTATATATAACTTTAAGCTTTAGATCATTAAACTCCACCTCTGGACCTTGACAAGGGAATCAGCAAATCTTTTAATCATAACCTTTAATGTAAAGTAAAAGTTTGAAACTGCTTTAAAGGAATTCTCGTTGTCCACTATGTTGTTTTTGTGTTCTGCCTGTCCAACGTTTACTTAGCTTTAAATTTAAAGAAAAATGTCAATAATGAAACATACAACACACTATTTAATTTAAATCCTTATAATGTTTGTCACCTTTTTTTCAGACCTTGTCTTAGTTATTTTATTGTGTGACCACAGTTCAGAGATTATAGGCACTGTATTGATCAGTACATCAGTCAGAATAAAGTTTATTGGCCAAGTATGCTGACATTTAAAATGAGTTTGAATATGATTGTCAGTAGCTCTCATTGTGCCAAAAAACAACATTTGGGACAGAAACCGACAAGACAAAGCTGGATAGGGATAAACAAACAGATAGAGAGACAACTAGGGATAAGAATTCAAATCAACAACAGCAGAAGTATAAACCTCCAAACAGTGTCTGTATAGAGGATTGTGGTCTGGTTGATAAATGGATGTTCTTCTCTTCTAACCTTCTATTATTGTTGTTTTCTGCTCCACAGAGAAACCCGTTGACATGATCATCCCCATAGTCGCTGCAGGGGTTGTTCTGGCTCTCGTCCTCATAGCTGTGATCGGAGTCGTCATTTATAAAAAGGTGGTGAGGAAACAGGTTTAATAGAAACATTGTCTCCGTTTTTTCTCTCAATATTTTGATTTTAGACTTTGAGTTGATGTTTTCATTCAGATTACAAAAGTGAGATACATTTTACTTCCCAGAGACACACCAAAATCAGTTTTCCCGGACTGCATGAGTGCGAACATGCCATGAGAGGGATGAGTGAGCTCATAATTTTAAAGTCCTCTGTCATGCACAGATTTATTTATTGACCAGTGGACGAGTGAAGCACAATTTAAAAAGGAATCTTAAATCAGTAGGCGCTGTAAGACTCAGACCCAGTCTGGTGTTAATATGATGACAGCATGATGATGTCACTGAGAGATGATAGGAAAATAAATCATCTAAAAAAGACTTTGAAAAAAAAGAGTTTGAGTGAAGGTGAAAAAGTCATTTTTAACTGTAATAACCTTTTATAATACCTTTTTGTTTTTATTTCAGCAAAACGCCCCTTATCGCGTAAGTACAACCTGTTTTTCCTCTATTTTCTCTGACTTCACATCACTAAAATGTTTCTGGATTTTGTGCTGAAGAACTGTTTCCTACAGTGTTAGCTGTTTGTAAAACAGAGAGTCAGTTCAGAGCAGGATGTGGGCTAACAATGGGTTTCTGACCTTACAGATATGAACAACCCTGACGTCTTGGAGACACTGAATCCAGAGCCTAACTCCTAAACCCATCACCCTGCACACAGTGAGTAGTTTCTTACGGGACATGAACTATTATCAGCTGTTGTTAAACAGAGCTGCCTTAAACTCTGTGAAACCTTCTGGGATTGGTTCTTTATCCACTGGAAAACCTCTGGGACACTTTGGAGCTGTAAAGAACATCTCTGACTTTCTGTTGATTCTCCACAACAAAGGTCAAACTGTTTAATAAGAAGTGAAGTGAGATTATTAAGAGAAAGGCACAGATGCATTCATAAACATTCATGTCAGCAGATAAAGTGTAATATTAAAAAATCAAATATAACTTTTAGAAGAAAAGAAAAAAACGGGAAAGGCGGAGCAGTATAGCCTTTATGTCCCTTTGGCTAACGTATTTCAAGATGGAGCATGAATATGGATTGTCTACCCAAGCTCACACGAATGCATGTAAATTTCAAGCCAAAAAGAATACTTGGAATTGATGGTGGAGGTAAATATTCATATATTATATTTACATATATATAGTTTTGATTCAAAAACTGTAATTACCTCTGATAAAATATTTGTTTAAATGTGGGTTAATTTAAATGAGGATGATTATTTTGAAGAGGAGTAAAAACACAAAATTAAAATCAATGAAAGCATCCCAGCTCTCTTCATACATGATAAAGATCTGTGTCTGTCTAAGTTAAATCCTCCATAGTTACAGTTTGATACTTCTGCTGTTGGGCTTTTCTGGTTAAATCAATATTGGTAACATGTTAACACATTGGTTACACATACATACATCCCATCTCCATACATCCTAGGGTGTGGCAACGATATGATGATATAAACCTTGAGATAACAGATATTTGTCAGCCAGTAGAGTTTTCTTTCCTATTTCTAGTGAGAAATAAAGGTACTTTATTGTCACAGACACATAGCGAAATTCATTCATTCTCTGCATTTAACCCTCAAGGGAGCAGTGGGCAGCCATTTACAACACCCAACTCCAGATCTGAAGAACCTAGTACATGTTTTTGATGGTGGGGGAAACCGGAGCAAACATGGGGCGAACATACAAACTCCACACAGAAAGGCCCGGAACCTGGATTTGAACCTTCTCGCTGTGAGGCCACAGTGCTAACCATTGGGCCACCATCCTCTGGTTCTCTGGTTAGATCAGATCACTGGGGGCAACACTGCAAATCAGTCAGCAACATCCAGAAACATGCTGTAGATTAGACACCTGAAATGTCCCAGAGGTGTAAATGTTCTCTAGCTGTGATGTTTTCAGCTTCTCAGCTCACTGAAATGTTTGTGTAAATATATGTGCTAGTATTTTGGGACGAGGGACGTTTTCTCTCTTAGTTTTGTAAACCGAAAAGCGATGAATGTTGAATTAAGTTGCCTTGCTATTTCTTTCATTTTATATTGGTGTTTTCCTTTTAAATAAAGTGCCCAAAACTCCAAAGGTTTGTCTTTTTGTGAACATCTGTGACTGTAGCTATAATTATATGAATATTGCCTGAGTATCCACTAGTGTCACAGAGACTAAATGAATGTTTGTCTGACCTAAACTGGAGAGCCAGAAGAACAAAATAATTCTTTACAAATAACTAAAGGGGAATTTGACTTTTCACATGACAAGAAAACACATGGGATAACTGTTTGTTTCAGACTTTTTTTTATAAAACATGTCTGCATTCTCTCTCTCGTATCTCCTTTCTCTAATAATACATTAAAATGTTGTGTGTTTCTCACAGGAGGCATATAATCTTGTTTATGAAAAATAGAGCAAAATGTTTAAAACTACTGATGCCTATTACTTCCAATTTCTTATTGTATAGGTTTTTATTTGATTGTTTGTGTATAAAACTTGGCTGATCCACTCAGTTATGATTCAGGCTGCACATGTGGTGCTTTGGTTTTCCCCTGTAGAAAACCACAGACTGTAAATATTATATTTCTTGCTTTTATTGCTATTTTATTTTATTTGTGTTATTTTAGGACTCATTTTGCTCAGATTTTACTTGGGCCGTGCACTTAAATTTGTACAGCACTTTGGTCAACTGTGGTTGTTTTAAATGTGCTATATAAATAAACTTGACTAATTATTATTATTATATTCATATTTACAATCTATGGTTGAAACCTGTTGCACTAAAATCTGCCCGGTAACTGATGACATTACAGCGGACAGGAAATTCTCCAGTTCTGTGGCTCCTCCAAATCAATTCTATTTTTCTAGATAGATTAAATGTGCTGTAGGTTACACCTATAGTAAAGAATACCCAAAATACATGCTATATATCATTAATATAGGCCTGATAAAAATTTGTGTGGCCAAAAAATAAACTTTGTTTTTTTGTAGTCATATATTTAACTTCTAGCATCCTGTGAGCTTCACAGAGAAAACAAACACATCCTCACACTGTCATGGTTGTGTTTGTTCTGTTTCCTGTTTTATTTTGAACTCTGTCTTTTCTCCCTAGTCTTGTCTGGTTTTACTTCTTGCGTTGTGTTTTCCCGCCTTTTTTGATTGTTCTGCGCAGTCCTAATGTATTTCAACTGTTCTCCAGCCCTAGTGTCACCTGTTCCTCGTTTCCTCATTTACCCTGTGTATTTAGTATCTGTGTTTCCTTTGTGTCTTGTGGGATCATTACATTCTGTTTGCTGTCCTTTATGTTAGTTGTGGTGTTCCCAGTCGTTTATTTCCTTGCCTTCTGGAATAAAACTCTTTTTGAACTGCATTTGGGTCCAAGACTCATCGTCAACCTGACACACACACCCCTGTAAAGATAAAGTGGATTGACCTTTTTTCATGAAGCCCAAAAATACCTCAATTGGCTTGAGTTCTGCATGGAAACAGTTGACATCATCAAGTCTTTTGTTGCATTACTTACCGATATTAAACTTTAAACATTAAAGTAGCCTATACTGTATAATGAACCAAGCTTAAAAATACACATACATTTGTAAAAATACACAGTATTAAGATGAATATATCTGTGAGATACTGTAACAGTTATCAGTAATATGATAGCTTTAGAAATCTCACCAAACAGGTTTAGTTGCAAGATCTGGAAAGGTTTGGCACATCCTGTATGTTTGTGGTCACATTTCACCCGACGCCCAGCAATATTAAAAACAAGTTCTGTAATGTTCAGACGATGCATCTGAAATGTTTCTGATACAGAAACCAAATTGATTTACTACTTTGAAAGTGTGATGACAAGATCATATTGAAGAACTATGTTGTTCACAGTAAACAAGGACAGAGACATGAAGAATGGGAACATTATATTTTACACATCACCCACGAGTCAAAATGTATTATTATGAAGGCTGAAAATGCTGCTGTTTGAAAAAAATATTTATTCGCATTTTCAGTGATATACTGAATTACTCCCATGAGTTTTGCACGTGACACTTTATATCATGAAGCAACATAATGTCAGTCAGGTTAATCATTACAGGACAGAGCAGTGAGTTGAACAACAGTCTTTATTTGGAGCTGTGTCTTGTATATGTAAGAATATTTTAACAGGATGTCTGAGTAACACAAACCACCACTGTGGTGGTACAACCATGTAAGTATACACATACACAGCACCAGCATTACATAATATAAAGAAAAATAACTAAACAAACAGTCCTGCAAAGTTTAGCTTTATGTGTAGCTAAAGAAATGGTTTTACGTAGTATTTCATGGTCTGGCATTTCATCGATCCAAAATCAGAAATGGTCCACACACTCCCCTACACGCTCTGCTGTAAGACATAGTTGGGTCTTTCGTTTCCAAAATCAAATATTTCAATATATTTTCTCAAAAATATATTGAAATTGTTGCGAAAAGAAAGTTGCATTATTTTGGAAAGGGACGCATCAGTAGACGGTATTCAGAGGGCTGAGGTTGATCTGGGTTTAGGAGTCAAACTCAGAACATTCCCTTCCTGTAGCGGTGGATCAACTCTGATACGTCTTCCTTACACACCTTTATCCAGCCATCCTCCTGCATGTGGTACACTAGACACACACACACACACACACACACACACACACACACACACACACACACACACAAAAACACAGATGAGTACATACACACATTATAACTACAAATGTGCACAGACAAATATATAATTTTACCCTTTTCAAGTGCTTACAGACCACAGCTTTATATATTTAAGGACTATAACATTCTGTTTTTGCTTAATTAAAAAAAGAGAGACGGGGAAGGACATGCAACAAAGCTCCCCAGCCGAACATGAACTGGGTTGCGGTTTTAGTTCATAGCTAGGCTCATTACTTTGACATAATGTTGTTTTTATTTGGCAGCGTTCATTCATTTTATTTCTCGTTAGTTTTGTGCAGATGACACTTGTAACAGAGATGAAATGTGTGTAGGAGAGCCCTTATTTGTGAGATGTTTTGTGTCGTTTGGATTATAATTTCTTTTATTATCATAACTATTAATGTTTTTATGTCTTCCATGTTTCCGTGTCTGAGGGCCCTCTTGAGAACTACATGATGCATCTCAAGGAGTTTATCCTCAAATTAAAATGTTATTAAAACCATTGAGGATGATAGGAATGTCATTAGTTTTGAAGGTTTGATGATGGTGATACATTACAAGTCAGATGATCACCGAAGTGATTACACATCCTCCTGAGGGGGACATAAATGTGTGAACCAAGTTTCATGCTAATCCATCCAAAAGTTGTTGAGATATTTCACTGAAAACCAAAATGTAAACATCATGGTGGAACTATAGGGAAACTCAGAGGATCAATATAACCAGTAGGATTCATCCTGTAAGAAAAACGTCATGGCAAACCAACCTATAGTTGTTAAGATTTCAGTCTGGACCAAATAGGAGAGACTGACCCACTTTATACTTTTATACCCACAACCCTATCACTAGTGTGGCCAAAAAGAATGTCTTAAATAGAGACACAAAATAGACTTAAATGCAAAATCTAAAAGAAAACATTCTCAGAGTGTACTCACTGTTGACCACGCCTCCAGAATAGGCGTCCCTGTGTGTGGCGTGAGCGATGCCCCGACGGCCCAGTTCATACGCCTCCTCAACCGTCATGTCTTCCCGGTAACCGCTGTCCATCACACCGTAGGCGAAACTGCTGCCACAGCCGGTAGAGAACATTTGGCCAGAGAGACGCGTCGCATTCTCATCCACATAGTACAGACCAGGGCCCTGGGGAGCACACAGTCATTATATGGTCTGTAGGGGAAAGTCTTACATTTACATTTTTTCATTTACAACTTTTATTAACAGGCCACGGTTTCTGATAAGAATACAGCAGTATTTCCACATAGTGATGTGTCAATAATACCAGTAGTAGTCTTTGTGAGTAATGCTTTAGATTTAATGAGCTGCTTCATCAGTGATAAGATAATATAGACTTTATTAATCCAACACTGGGGAAATTCCAGTGAAGTCTGCAGGGTATGCTTGTATCTTCCAATTTTTTTCAGGATTGTATACTTGACTCTTAAAGAAATGATACTTTAATGTAATCATTTTGAGATGGCCAACTGGTGGTTTCAGAACCATATGGTACCTTTTATGTGTCATATTGACATTTAGTCAATATGACATGTTTTTGATTTGATATAATGTAAACAATGAAAACATTCCCTCTCTGTTTGAATCACTCTTTGTTAATTCCTTTTTTTGTACATTTTTATCTAAATGGTGTTTATGTTTTAATAGTTTTTACAATGATGAAGGCCACATGAATATACAGTATATAATGTAAATTATCGTCATTAATAGTAATTAGAAATAATGATAACACTCCTGTCGTGGTTGTGGTTCTCTTTTGTAGTTGTATTGTGTTAATGTAATCCTTGTTTCCTTGTTGTTTCCTGTCTCATGTGTTTCTGGATTATCTATATGTTTTACCATGTGTGTATGTTTTATGCTTCTGTTTCCTTTTACTTTGTAGTGTCTGTTTCTCTCTGTGTTGTATCTTGCTTTACTTCCTGCCTTGTGTGATTTCCCGTCTCTGTGATTGGCTGCCCGCCCTGCCCTGATGTTGTCCACCTGTTCTTCAGCCCTCATGTCACCTGTCTCTCGTTACTACCCTCATTACGTTGTGTATTTAGTCTCTGTGCTTTCTTTGTCTCTCGTCACATTGTTGTCTCCTCTCCCTGTTTGTTCCCTGCGTTTGTGCCTTCCTGGTTGTTTTGTCCTTCTGTGTCTTCTGTTTTTCTAGTGGGTTTTGGATTTAGTTATTTGGTGTTCGTTTTGCCTGCCTGCCTACCTGCCTGCCTTCAGGACACATTCAGTTTGTAAGCCTTTTTGTTTAATACAATCTTTTACTCTGCCTGCTGCCTCTGCATTTTTGGGTCCAAGCCTCACAGACCCTGACGACACCAGCATCACTTTTTTTTATAATACAGCCATATTACACTAACAGGAACAATAAAAGAGTCAAATTACATACATATCCAATCCCACCACTACACCCCCCTGGCTTGTACTGAAAACCACAACTTGGTAATGTTTTCAGTAAGACTCGCACACACATACACATCCACATCCACAACCACACACACAGCTCACCTCTTTGTCCCATCCACAGATCATGCTTCCCATAGAGAGGCCCATGCCTCTGTAACCCAGCATCATGTTACACAGCAGCTTGGAGGCTGCAGCCACAGAGATCCTCTGGTTGTTCCTCAGCCTGTACAGCCTGGATGAAATAATAAAACAAAGTACCAATACATTCATAAGCAAATCACTTGACAAATCAGTCAGTCCAGCAGGTGGTCCAGGTTGGCCTGAACTTTGGCTGCCAACACTGAAAATAGATATTCATGATACTCCTACTTTAATGCATGTTTTTCATTTAAAAAAACATTTGTGATAAAATGACAAATGTACTGTAAACCTGAATTAGCCTTATTAAAAGTAATTATGTTTTTTTTGTTTCACATTATAGGCCTCCATTCATACAGGACAGCTGAAGACATGAAAGGGGAGAGAGGGGGGAATGACATGCAGCAAAGGGTATGTTTTTCATTTCGGTTTTGATAAGTTATATAATACTGACTGCAACATGTATGTTTTCATATGAACTCCACATAGGAGTGGTCCCAGTTAGCCCAGGCGGGATTCACACGGGAAGTCACAATCCTAACCCCTGGACCTCTTTGTGTCACCCAAAAAGAATAAACTGAAGTCACAATCCTAACCCCTGGACCTCTTTGTGTCAACCAAAAAGAATAAACTGAAGGACAAAAGGGATTGGCTGACAATGGGACAAATATTCAAAACACTGAATAACAGACCTGCACTCTTTAGCCAGGAGTCTCTCCCAGTACTGGCAGTCTGCAGCGCTGCCCGACATGGTGCCCAGCAGGTACGGGTTGATCTCTATGACCTTGTTGACATCGTTGGATGCTGCAGAGCCGTGACACATTTGGGAGAAGGAGACATTCAGTGACCAAGATTATAGTTAGCAACTTGGTTACATTTGTTGACTTATTTACATTTTTGTGACCATTTAGTTCACAGTCCCTACATTTTACATTTCAAAGCTCCCCACCCCCTTGAGACCTTTGTTCCTAAAGTTGATGGGAGTGTTTTTTATATATATATTTTTTAATTATATATGATGGTTGGTCAATATGACTGACTGGGTCATAGTCTGTCAGAATAAACTTTTCCCACATGTTGCCCAATATTCTGTTTAGTTCCATCTTTTCTAATATTTTCCAGGTCAAATAACATTTTCTCCATACTTTTCTTGGCATGCGCATTTACCTAAATAACGGCCAGCTGAGGCTCTGGAGTCCACAGCCACGATGACTCCATGTCTGAACTTGAAGGCCAGGGTGGTCGTACCGTGGTTCAGGTCTATGGACACACCTCCATCACGGTTACAGGATTTGAGAAACCCGGAAGGCTAAAAGAAATCAAAGAAGGGATCTCAGTGGGACGCAACATGCGTAATAGCCATTGTAATAGCACTGTGTGTGTGTGTGTGTGTGTGTGTGTGTGTGTGTGTGTGTGTGTGTGTGTGTGTTTACGTGCGCGTGTTTGCGTTAGAACACAAGAGTGAAATATCTATCATATTCTAATATCCTTTGACAATAACTCGGGATGGTTAAGATAAATGCATCATATAAAGTTTCTTAAGACGCAAACCTGCACCACACACTAACCACAGACGCGTAAAATAACTTGGACTACCGCGTCTGACGCGTCATGCTTGTGGCAGTTATACCGGATAAGATTCAGTGCAGTTGCTTACCAAAATTTGGTGAAATAATACTCACGTCTACACCCAGAGGAACAGCAAATTCTTGAGTTTTGGTCCCGAAACTGTAGTGGTTGGTTCGGTCGAAGAGATGCGTCTGTCCTGCCGGAAGAATCTGCCCACGGAGTTCAGAATAAGGCTTAAAACCAGTTACTTGTAAAAGAGCCATTATGTATCAAAGTGTACTGACTATATTCTAAATATATTCTATACTTTAGGGTTAAGGTTTCCAAAATGACGAAGGCGACTAACAATGCGTCAAGGATAATTTCCTTGTACGTGACGCGAAGAATTCGAAAGTGAAAGGGTTTCAATTAAAAACTAGTTCATTGTCCTGCCCTCTGAAAAAAATATCATTCAAAATAAGTCAGCAACACAAAATGTGTGCGCAACTATTATTCAATATATTTGGCCAATCCTTGCTGTGTTTAGTAACTTAAAAAGTTCATTGATCAAAATAAAAAATAACCAAGACTCCATAAATAAAAAAAGATGGCTCAAAACCCGCATAAACCAATAGGAGAGCACTATATTTGACTCGTCATCAGTTTCTAAGCGGAAAAGCATCACTCAGGTTTGGTAAAGCCAGCAGAGGTTTGCATTTTTCATTTTTCATCAGGCTATAGAAATACACAATCTAATGCAGTTCAGTTAATGACAAGTTAACGATGTATTATGACATATAAATTAACATAATATGCAGCCGCTTATAAGCCTTTCTGTTTACTGGGTCTGTTATCATCAGCTGTTTGGGGCCATCAAATATTACAGTTAGTAAATAATTAGGTTACAAAACATGAAAATGAATTAAGCAACAGGGGTCAAATAGAATTTAATTCAATGATTTTCCTTTATTTTTATTTTTTAAAACATGTTACAGTCTTTATGGCCTAGCAGTGTCTCTGCTTACTGTAGTAACCCGTTAAGTATTTCTAAACTATTTCACATCACAGTGAAGCATAGCAGCAGAGTAGAAACCATGATTACAATGTTAATCACGTGTCTGAGATGTTTCACTACTTATATATAAAAACTGGTGAATGAAAATGTAATCAAATTAAAGACGTTTTAATTTTGCTGCTAATTGTTGTGGTGTTATATGGTGTGATTCTGCGTTGTCGTGGCTCAGGCTGTATCCATCCGCTGCATGGACTCCTGCACAACCTCCAGCTTTAAGCGGACTACTTTCTCTGTCAGAACCGGTGTTGTGCCTGGACGGTATTTGTATTTAGTTTTCCTAGGAGAGAGGAAGAGAGATAGATTTAACAAATGTGGAGTTAACCCATGTTTGACACTGAATCAGAAAACCTAGGCACTATAAATGTACTGCTGTGTCTTTACATGGCTGAAGCTTGATCAATTAAAGTTTGGTTTTATAGACCAAGCTTGAAGTTCAATTGTGTTTAAAGTGATTACTTGTTTATAAATTAGGTCACAATTCAGCACATACAAAGTTAATGCATAGTCCCACTGCCAGGGACAGACTAAAGGTATTCACTACTCAATGAGAATGAAATTTCATTTGCAGACATGTTTTGACATAAAATGTCTTCTTTTAAGAATCTGTCCAGAGAGCACATCTTAAATGAAGTCCTACTCATGCTGGCCTACCTGTTGTCTTTGTACTCTGACACCTGGTAGGGTCTGATGTAGTCCACTCCTTGTCTGGTGATGACGCAGATGTCGATGTTGTTGCCTGAGCCGAGGTCACTCATGATGCCCGCGTGGATGGCGAGACGCACCAGCTCCTTCGCCTCCTCCAGCTGAGACAGTTCAGAGGAATCAGGGAAATGAAGGAGAGAGGGACAAACAGCGGCATACAGAACATGAAGGAGAAGGGGCACTCATCATTTTAAAAATCCACCTGCAGTAAATTCCCAATGCCTACACAATCTTTCAGTTTTTTTATTTGGTAATAGATCCAATTCAACTGGAGGACAACAAATGACATTTTCTCAACTGTTTACATAATCTAGAAGCTTATTTGACCAACAGCCCTGCCGCATTCAATTAAAGATGCCAAAAAGTACCTGGAATAATGATCACGACTAATGTTCATTATCACAATACGTTACAACAACTGTCCAGGTGGCATACCTCCATGTCGTGTTTGAAGCCATCCTCTAGAATCCCGAGAGCAGCCAGATCACCAGATCCTGCATGGACACAAAGTGAAGTCAGACAAAACACACTGGATGTAGTCTGAGTGAATAAAATGCATAACTGCAGCTAATTAAAATGTATAATTTATAGTGGTAAAATGTAGAATAATAAAGTCGTAATCTCTTTCCTATAACACAGAACGTGTTTTGATATGTTCTGGCACTGATAGTTCATCTATATAAAGTATTGTATGTATTTTATACACAAAATAACACATTATAACATTACGAACAAGGCCCAGGTGGTAATAGCCAACACGACGCATCACAGAAACTTCAACAACAAAGAATCTAAAAAAACGGATGTCACAGTAACAGTACTGCCAACACTTATAGAACAGAGTTAGGTCACATACCCATTGAAAGGTAAGGCACCTTATTTACACTCCCATAAGGCCCCACAGTGTACAGATGGTTCCCAGTGCAATCTACTCCTCCCAGTATAAGATTGGCACCAATTTGGCCACGATACCTGAGGGGGTACAAAGATCAAAACAGGGGGAGCCTGATTAACACCACAGTTATTTTAATGGACTGTGAGTTTAACAAATGTTTCATTAATTCACACACCTCTACATACAGGTACATGTGCGTGTGCAATACAAACCTGTACAACATATCCTGTAGTATGCTGACGGCCATGACAACACGAGGGTTCCTCCCGCTGTTCAGAGAGAAGATGGTCAGGTTGGAGGAGAGAATATCTGTGGTCTTCTCTGTATCTGCTGCTGTTCCTGCTCCACAACAACTACGGAGAGAAAAAATTAAACATTAATTTGGAAGTCAGAGAGGGAAAGATTAATGAGAAGAGAAGGAGAGAAAAGTTAAATGATGGTTTCTTTCTTCAGCGACTATTTCCCTTCAACAAGAAATCCAGCATACAAAGGACAGATCGACGAATGTCTTCTTACACAGCAGCCTCAACAGCCCAGAATGCAATGCAACCACAACTTGCATCTTGGGGCAATCTGTCATCGGCAGCATGTCACTTTGTTTAAGGCTCTCTTCAGTAGATTTTGAACATAAAGTCACCACAGGACTGTTTACTTTCCAGCCATAACTGTTCTTATGTGGCAAACCTTAATGCTTAATACAACATCACTGTAGGGCATTCTGGGATATGTAGGAAATCACAAGTAAAGGAGGCAGTTTATGGTGAAATGTGCAGCCACCAAAAAGAAAATTGCACTTAATTGCAAAACAACTGGAATCGCATTGGACATCATAGACTGATTATGATGAGAGTATTTTAAAGCTACATTTCTCCGCTCATTAGACTTACTATATATTTGGAGCAATGTAATGGATCTTTGCGCACATCTTGTCGGCCACCACTTCACTGGAGGTAGCTCTTGTGTCTGCTCCCAGCACCACCCCATCCTGCACACACACACACACACACAGATTCATTGGGGTATTAGTTTATTGTGCACATTTTATACAACTACCCTTTGGTTGCCTTTGGGCAAAGCATTAAAATCGCAGCTGGTCCAGTGTGAAAATGTGTGGAATGGACATTCATTTCATTTGTTGTTATCAAAGTTATGTATTGTGGCAGTGCACGTGTGAACTGGAACTTTATAAAAAACTTTTCCTGTTGTGTTCAGTGATGCACTGATGGAAGGAGAAAGAAAAAACTATGTAAATAATATAATTTATAGTTCATGGACTAAAGTAACTGTTTTTGGTTCATTCATATTTTACAAGTGCGGTATAAACAGCTTTATACTCACCTTGAACACCACTCCTGCTATGGTGGTGCCTGTTTTCATAGGTTTAGGTGTCTGTCCTCCATCAAAAAGACCCTCTAATGCAGCATTTCTACAGAGATGGAGAGAGAGAGGGATGAGGGGGTAAAAGGGGGTCAACTGATGAATATATGTTATAGATATAATAGAGAACACAACATCACTATATTGTTTCACTGATTGAAGTGATAAACAACCAGGAAAAAGTTACTTTCGCTTTTGATCCCGGTGAAAGCTCAGTGTAACCGACAGTTTAATTTGATTGATTTTTTTTCATTATTGATACAGTCTGCTATTGTGAAAACATACAAAAAAGCTCATACCTTGACGTGTTGTCGAAATTAAACCCAGGTGCAGGAGTTTCGAAGACATTTGATAGCGCCATACTGGGTCTGACTGCGACTTCTCTGCGCGTCTCAATGCGCCTGAGCGTCGCCTCTCCTTCTTCTCTTTCGGTTTTGGAGTGAAAATGGAGAAACGCTGCACGGACTCACAAGTCAAAGGAGTCAGCACAGGGGTGAGTAAATCCGGACCGGTTCACTTATATTTATCTACTGAAGCAGCACCAAAGATATTAAGCGAAAACTGATCGATAACTGATGATTTCGCGAATGAACAGGTGATGATGTACGTGAATAGTAACCAAACACGAAGTGAAAAGACATCGACTGGACATTTCATGTGTTTTATTATCAGTTGGCCTATATTGGTTACATGTTAGCTCTGAAGTTTAATTTTTACATTTCCTTAAAAGTATCGACTGGCTAAACTTTCATTTTCAGTTAATATCCTCTAAAAAACAATTCCTTCTCAGAACTCTAAATCCCAGAATTCATAGCTATATTCAGTCTGCTGAATGGACACGAAGCCATAATCAATAATACATGTCTGTGATGCTGTATAACTTAGTGTTGTACTTGTTTGGCTTAATACATCCACACACCAACAACCACACTCTGTTGTCTCTCCTCCCGCAGACCACCATCCTGGCTGCTACTTTTGATGGAGGGGTCGTGATTGGGTCAGATTCCAGGGCTTCCATTGGAGGGTGAGGGTGTTGTGACATTACACTGAAGTTGCTTCGTTGTTGAACAGATTAATAAAGAAGAGGGACTGCTTTATAACATTCATGATACAAAATAAAATCTACAAATTCAAGGATACAAAGGAACAAAACTCTGAAATAGGGGGATGTGTTGAACAATGTATTATACAGATAGGCTACTTTTTACTTCTGCTACACAATTCAGAGGGAAATATTGTACTTTTTTCATTTTTCGACAGCTAGTTACTTTACAAATTAGGATTTTGCATAAATACAGTAACAAACAGTAAGCTTATAAAATATAATGCATAAAGGTGTATAAGCTGTAATGTATAAACTACATAACAGTATATCAAACAATTAAAATGAACTCCAGCTCAATTTACTGTACATCAGTAAAATGCTGCTTACACAGGAATAATAATCCACTTATAAACTACATCAAATTATAACAGTTATAGGGGACATTTGTCTTCATTAAGTACTTTTACGATTGAAACACTGAGTACATTTTGAATACTTTTACTTATGTAACATTTAATACAAGACTCTTAAGTTTGCATTCAGTGTTGGAAACAAGGACATTTAGAAGTGTTCATTTAGAAATCTTAACCTGAATGAGAGGGTTGTGTATTATTTGGCTGAATGGTGAATAGTCAGTAACTACATTATTGTTTTGGAAGCATGTGCAGGACCTTAATGTATTATGATGATGAGGTTATTGTCTTATTCATAGCACTTCTAGTCAGAGCCAGTCAGAGCTGCAAATATGTATGTAGTCTATCTGAAAAGTCTCTGTGCACCATGGCTATGTTCATCCTCTCTTTGTCTCTCTTTTCAGGGAATATGTATCATCGAAGACAATCAACAAGGTGATTCAGGTTCATGACCGGATCTTCAGCTGCATTGCTGGCTCACTCGCAGATGCTCAGGCCGTCACCAAGGCTGCAAAGTTCCACCTGTCCTTCCACAGGTGCCAAACACTCACATGAATACATTGGCACATATTAGCACGCACACACACACAGACAGATATGTTCATCTCATTTTTACTTTAAGAAATAAGGTTTTATTAATCCCACTGCTTATTTGGGTTATTTTCATTCTTCTATGGCTCCCAGGCGAAGACAGTTATACACAGTTGTGTGCATGCAAACTAACACATACCCTGCATGCTTTAACAGTCTCAGACACACACACACACACACACACACACACACACACACACACACACACACACACACACACACACACACACACACGCAGTAATTTGAGAATCCAAAACAATACATACAATGTTATGTGGAATAAAAAATAAAATACTATTTTACTTTTAACAGCACAAACTTAAAAAGTTGATCTTTCTCGATCCCTCCTAATCCATAGTGTCCAGATGGAGACCCCTCCGCTGGTGATAGCAGCAGCCTCGGTGCTAAAAGAACTGTGTTACAAAAACAAAGACGAGCTGCAGGCCGGCTTCATCACAGCAGGTTGGGACAGGAAGAATGGACCACAGGTAGGTCGTGGTTGCGAGATACTCCACCTTTCAGCATATAGCTGCATTACTGATAATCTCCATCCTTCTCCAGGTGTACGTCGTGTCTCTAGGCGGGATGTTAATCAGTCAGCCAGTGACCATCGGTGGCTCAGGCAGCACTTACATCTACGGCTATGTTGACGCCAAATACAAACCCAACATGAGCAAAGAGGAATGCCTACAGTTTGCAACTAATGGTACTGTTGTATTATTTTATTATGTAGCCTACCCAAATCTAAATAAGTTTGTACCTGTTTTGTCAGGAAGTTTATACCAGGATTTGAGAATGTTTTTTGGGGGAAATTTGGTTTGTGATTCTCACAAACTTAATGATTATGTACAAGAGTGTATCAGAAAATGAGAAAAGATGTGCACAATGATACGCTGCTTACAGTCTTCAGCAGCATACAGAGATTTCTCAGTTGTAAACTGAAATTAGAGGTTGGATTTATTTTCCGTGAGAAGAGTTTAGACTTTAATCAGAAGAGGAGGTTATTCAGTATTCAAGGATCTGCAGTGTTGTATATTTTTATTACAAGAAGGCTTTTATTTGCACTTAAGGAAATATAACATTGTTGTTGACTCAGTAGTTGTAGTTGTAGCTGTATAAATGTTACAAACGTAATGTCTTTGGTTTTTTATCTCCTGCTTTTTGTTCCTATATTCCTATATTCCTCCTCTCCTCTCCTCTCCTCTCCTCTCCTCCTCCTCTCCTCTCCTCTCCTCTCCTCTCCTCTCCTCTCCTCTCCTCTGTCCCTGTGCTCACAGCTCTTGCTCTGGCCATGGGCAGAGACAACGTCAGCGGGGGCGTGGCTCACCTGGTGGTGGTCACGGAGAGCGGGGTGGAGCATGTGGTTGTTCCTGGTGACAAGCTGCCTAAGTTCCATGATGAATAAAATAAAATTTGGATTTAAAAAAAAAAGTAATTCTTTGAAATCCTTGAAGTACAATTTAATCACTAATTTGCTTTGTATAGGACTGGGGTGTTACAGAATATACAAACGCACGCCTAAAGGACAAGTCAGACACATGAAAGATGAGTTAGTTGCCTGCTAATGGGAAACTTGTGAATGTGGAAATAGTTGTGTAAAAACTTTTGCATCTTAGATGCAGACTAGGTTATACAAAATCTATACCAAACTACAAAACTACTATTACAGCTTTTAATAGATAAATATTTCCATTATAAGATTCGCTCTGCTTTGTTCTGGGTCCAAATGACGTTTTGTGTGTTTTTTTTAAATGTTTTTTTGAAACGGCAAAATATGTGAAATAAAAATTTAAAATTCTAAAACCTCATCTTTCTTCATCTCTCTTTCTTTATTTGAGCTCTGTGCGTCAAAAATAAAGGCTTTTCATGGATTTGGGATGTTTTCTGTAAATTACTGTTTTTGCCCCATCATTCTTGAAGGGTTTTAAAATGTAATGTCTATTTAGTGTCGTGCCAATTGAATGACTTTATGGTCCACGCAATTAAACAGTTATGCCACCACAGAGTAGCCTAGACAATCCTCACTGATTTTGAAATGTGCGCACTTTTCAGTGACACGTTTGAAATCGCCTACTGGTGAAGAGCTGATCGCAGAGGAGGGACAATGTAACTTTCAATTTCGATTTAATTCACGAAAACATGGAGTCCGCCTGATCTGTGACCAAAGTCGTCGAAAACTGTTTGAGATTTTTAAAGAAGGGTTTCGACAACGAGAAAACTTTATAAAACCGGGACTGCTCGGCTCGACTGAGCCTTTCGGTTTCCGTCCCTGGCAGACAGATATATACGGCCATTGTTGTTACCGGAGTCTCAGCAGAGCATCAGCATGTTGGAAGAAACGGGGCCCGAGTGGTTGTCTGAGGAGGTGAAAACTGGAGTAAGTAGAATATATTTAAATGTTTGAGACAGTTGATGGTCTGTATGTGCGCAGTTCTGATAACCTGTGGATTGGGCTAAATTAAATGCGGAATTGACAGGTGTGTGTGTGTGTGTGTGTGTGTGTGTGTGTGTGTGTGTGTGTGTGTGTGTGTGTGTGTGTGTGTGTGTGTATGTGTGCGTGCGTGTGTGCGTAAAATGAATGATAAATAGCCATTGTTTTTATCTGTGTCCGTAGACGACCATCATAGCCATAGAGTTTAATGGAGGGGTCGTGCTGGGGTCTGATTCTCGAGTGTCTGCAGGGTAAGTTTGTGCGTGCGTGTGTGCACGCGCGTGTGTATTAATGCACTGCAGTGTCCACTTGTATCTGCATAGTTGACACCCGGGATTCTTTAGCTTCTCACGCATAATGACCCCGATATCCTCCCACCTCTTCATCTTTCCTTACATGCAGAATATCTTGCTTTTTTGGATTAGATTAGATGCATTTTTTTAACATTATTGTCATTGTACAGATAAACAATTACATTAAGTTAATCATCTTACCAGAAGTGCAGACGGGTAGATAAATAAGCATAAATAGTGATAATATATAAATAAACTAAAAATGAATATGCTAAGATGTAAATGCAAATATATACAGTATGAAAAACCCACAATGCTCTCCCTCTCCGTTCCTCCATCCAGGGACTCAGTGGTGAACAGGGTGATGAACAAGCTGTCCCCCCTCCATGACAAGATCTACTGTGCTCTGTCGGGCTCTGCAGCAGACGCTCAGACCATCGCTGAGATGGTCAACTACCAGCTCGACGTCCACAGGTAAATACACACGCAAAGAAGAGCCCATACAATGAGCAAGGACTATTTTGCACAGTTTATGCATTCATATAATTGCTCAGCTAATAGTGTCCCTTAATGGTGTAAAGATGGTTCCTGAGAAATTCTGAATACAATATAAAAACTCCAATGAGTGAAATGTTTTGGCTTTAAAAGTTTAACATTCATCAACAAGTTTCTGTGTTTTTCTTTCTATTTTTATGGGAGACACTGTATCCTGTTACTGTTACAATATGTTTGTATGCCTCTGCGCCGGTGACCGCCGTGGCCGAAGCCATTATATCCCGTCCCATTCTTTTGAACGCAATATCTCAGGAACCCCTGGAGAGAAATTCTTTAAATTTGGCACAAACGTACTGAAATCATGGATGAACTGATTAGATATTGTTGGTCGGAGGTCAAGGTCACTGTGACCTCACAAAATGCATTTTTTCCCATAACTCAAGAATTCCTACGCTTATTATGACAACATAATATTTAAGACAGAATGTCTAATAGGGTAAAATGATTAAGTGATGACATTTCACATACAAAAGGTCAAAGGTCAACTTCACTGTGGCATCGTAATGCAAAAGTTATGTTCTGGCCATTATTCAACGCCATAACTCAGGAACAGAACGGGAAAATGATACTGAATTGAATCTTTGGTGCCCACCTTGAAACTGTGGTGATTGTATAGAGGTTGCCAGGTTGAAGATGTGTGTGCAGCATCCACGTATAGCCAAAAAATACATTTACCTTTTTTTTTTTTTATTCCTTCAATGTCTTCACTTCATATATTATATGAGTCTGGACAGACATGGATGTAACGGCAACTTGATTGGTTGGCGGAGACATACAAACACTAAGTGGTGAGGCTATTTTTTTTTCTGTTTTCCTCCGTCAGTCTTGAGATAGACGAGGATCCCCAGGTCCGCTCAGCTGCCACTCTGGTGAGGAACATCTCGTACAAGTACAAGGAGGAGCTGTCGGCGCATCTCATCGTGGCCGGCTGGGACAGGAAAGATAAAGGACAGGTCAGTACACATGTTGTTGGCTGCAGACTGGAATGAAAAATAATGTTAAAAGTAGGAGTATGCATGAGCATTTCAAAAAAAGGCAAGGTGCTGAGCCAAAAAGTGAGAAGATCATGAAATAAACAAATAGCTTGCACAATGTTAGGCTCCAATATCCACTTATTTATTACACCTAGGTGATGTTTTTGAGAACTGCTCCTAATCAGATTAAAGATGACAGTGCTGGCATCTTGAACATCTCTTTTTTTTGTTTATGTCATCTGAAAGATTGTTAGAAAAATAATGTTCATAATGTCAAAATGAATGTCTTTAACTTCTGCTAAAGTGACCTTGATGGAGGCTTTGAATAAAAGATCTTATCCAACAAACACACCTGATGTTATTGGTGTTCATACAGAATGAATGACATTATGGTCTGTCTGTCTGATCTGTCCCCGTGCCCTTTGACCTCTCCCAGGTGTTTGCAACCCTGAATGGTCTCCTGACGAGGCAACCTTTTGCAGTCGGTGGCTCTGGCAGCTCATATGTTTATGGGTTTGTTGATGCTGAATATCGTAAGGGCATGAACAAGGAGGAGTGCCAGCAGTTTGTTGTCAACAGTAAGTGTTTTTTTTGTCAGACATATTGTGGGATGATGAAAGAGAAACCAGCCCTTTGCTGACTCTTGTACTGGCTGCTGAAAAGAGCTAACTATTCTAAAATGTCATGTTATATAAAGTATTTTTTCCTATTAAATCGTTCCTCACCTTTCTCATCCCTTCTCTCTTTGTCTTTCTCTTGTAGCTCTCTCTTTGGCAATGAACCGTGATGGCTCCAGTGGCGGCGTGGCCTATATTGTCTCCATTGATGAACACGGCACAGAAGAGAAAGTTATTCTAGGGAATGACTTACCAACCTTCTTTGATCAGTGATACATGTCGTTTTTTTTTCATCCCTATTTTGCTGAGCCACTGTAGTGCAGGTTACAATGACGTATTTGTTTTGCTCCCAATAGTCATTATTGCACACACTTTTTGGTTCAGCTGTCAACTAATTCAGCTTAAAAATATAAAAATACTTTTTGCATTGTTCTATGATTCCCATTTAAAAGCTGCTCACTCCCTCAGATCATCATATAAAGCAGACTAAGTTTGTGGCTCATCATTAGGGACTTTGAAATATAACAAAGAAGAAGGATGACGGAAAACATTTTGTGAGCTCTGTCCCTTCACCAAGTTCAGGACAGCTTTACAGAGGTATATGTGGAAATTGCCCATGTGTCTATCAAATGGTCTCTAGCCATCAGGTCACTTCCTTCTCTTAAACTTGTTGCTAGACCAATTTTTCAGTCCATATGGCTCCAGTTTGTGTTTTAATTGTCCTGAGTGGCAAAGCAAATGAAAGTAAATGCACCTTCGTTTCACAAAACCTGAAGAACCCCCCACAGTCTGTATATTAACAGTCTAGGAGAACCCCTGACATTCCTTTATCCTCACTAGTCCCACAGAAACACGCCCACACTTTCTCCAACAGCAGCAGCAGTTGTCTGTCAGGTATTCAGTCTGACAACCTATCAGCAAAAAGTGAAAGTCAAATTTGTTGCACAACCAGAAGATTATGTCTCCCTTTTATTCTGACAAGAGTGTTTTTAGATTAAGATACTTATTGATGGTTTGTCACCTGCCTACAGGATTTGCCTGAATATAATTAAAAGCATGATTAAATTGACATACATTGTGAAAATACACTAACATGGCATAGCAAAACATGATTTAATGTCAATTGTGGGAAATTTTTAAATAATTAAAGGCCATGCGTTGAAAGATTCACTTTTTGGTTTCTGTTTTATGAGAATGCTGACACTTGATGTTATAACAGCAGTTTTCATCCAGGTGGTTAATTAGGAGGAAGAAGAAGAAGATGACGTTACAAATAAGTCTTAAACTGAGGGATTATCATGTGTAACCTCAGTTTAGGAATCCTAAATTGTCCATATTCAAAGTTCTCAGTTCTGTGCGGTTCAGGGAAGCCCCTGGTTTTGCCAGAAAATGAAACTGAAAGTGGATACTAGAACACTGGTCTGGCGGCGACAGAGCAGGTCATACGAGGACGAGTGTTGCTGTGAAATGGCAGGCAATACAACTTCAGTAACCCGCAGAACACTTGCTTTAATTTTATCAGTTTGCGTCGACCTCTCCTTGTTTTACGCATCGGGATGTGTAGTGACGCACAGCGTGTTTGGACATGTTGCGAGTCTCTGGGTTTCTGCGGCTCTCCGGTGTTTGGCACTCATTGCTGTAACTCTGCTCATCCTCGGAGACCTCAGCCCGTTGCTGGTTCGTATTATAACGGCGCACAGTCTGCTGCCCGCGGTGTTTGAGACCGGAGCCAACGCTCTCTACCATGAGGAGACACAATGTGGCATGTTGGCGGATATGCGCTGCTGGCTGATGTGTACCGGAGCGTCGCTGGCCGGTGCACTGTTTTGGGAAGTCATCATCCCGGACACTGACGATGCTGCCGCCGGTAAAGAGAAGAAGCAGAAAGCCAGAGTGCTGTTTATGAGAGTCCTCCACCTGTACAAACCCGACTATCTGCTGCTGCTTGGAGGACTTGTGTTCTTGACGCTGGCTGTTTTGTGTAAGTACAGCAGAGGATGATGATGATGATGATGATGATGATGATGATGAGTTCAATAGTAAATAGATGCTATGAAAATGGAAGATTGATAATGGTCAATTATCAACAACACAATTGAAAGCACTATATAATATAATAACATAATTTGCATTTTTTACATTTGAGTCTCAATGTTGGAATACAAACTCCAGTCAGTTTTAAGGCTTAACAAACATATTTAAATATATTAATATTATATTAATATATATTTTTATGCACACTGCTGAAGAGCTGCTAAACAGATTGTTATTGTACTCTGCGTGAGCACAACGACAATAGAGTTATATCTATCTATCTATCTATCTATCTATCTATCTATCTATCTCTCTCTTGGGATACACAGGACCACATTCACAATGATGACAACCTTATGTTGATATTCATGGCTGATGTATTTTCATCTCTCTGTGTGTGTCTGATTATGTATCACCTGTGTGTCTCTTCTCAGGTGAAATGTTCATCCCGTTCTACACTGGGAGAGTCATTGACATCCTCAGCAGTCAGTACCAACCAAATGAATTCATATCTGCACTCCTCTTCATGGGCCTGTACTCTCTGGGAAGGTATGGGGTAATGTCTTTTACCTTCGCATTCATCCTCCAGCATGTGTCTGTGGCTGAAAGTTACTAGGCCTATCTAACTGACTCTCTCTTTGATTGATATATATCAGCTCTGTAAGTGCAGGCTGCAGAGGGGGGCTCCTACTTTGTGCCATCAGTGGCTACACATGCAGAGTGAAAGTCAAGCTGTTTGGGGCTTTGACCAAACAGGAAATTGGATTCTTTGAGACCACAAAAACAGGTAAGGCTCTTATTATATAACGTGCAAATACACTGTATTAATAATGACAAGGAAGGTCAGATTGGACAATATAGATCAATCTAAACAACAATACAGAACAAGACAAGAGAAGATAAACTAAAAAAAGACAGATTATAGCAGGACATACGAGGATGTAACAGGACATACTGGACTGATGATCATTTCTATTCATTTTTTCTGTGTAGGTGAAATCACGTCCAGGTTGTCTAAAGACACCACCTTGATGGGAAGAACAGTGGCTCTGAACGTCAATGTGCTGCTGAGGACATTCATCAAGACACTGGGCATGATCTCCCTGATGATGAATCTTTCATGGAAGCTCACATTCCTCGTATTAATGGAGACGCCTATCACTGGCCTCATTCAGAACATCTATGACACACACTACCAGGTAAAAGGAAGATTCATATGTTTATGATATCCATTACCAATAAACTATGTTAGGCATTTTAACTGATTAAACAATCATTCATTTAAAGTGATTTTGCATATAGATCCTTATGTCTTTCAAAAATCAAATGGCGCTCAGAAAGAGAAAACTAATATTTAAACAATTGTTGTGCCTATCTTCTGTGACTCTAATGCCAATAGTTTTTTTTAGACGTTTAATCAGATTAAAATGTTGTTGTTTTTTCTGCCCCCAATGTTCAGGGCTCGGGTTTGTCCTTACTTATATAAAAAATTAGCTGAGGTAGTAACATAGAAAAATCAAAGAATTGTCCTTTTTATTCCGTCCTTAGCGGCTAACCCTGGCAGTGCAGGACTCAATGGCCCTGGCTAATGAAGTTGCGAATGAGGTATTGTCTGGTATTCATGTTGTCCGGAGCTTCAACACAGAGAAACATGAGGCCCGTCGCTATGATGACCGCTTGATGGACACACACAATATCAAGACCCGTCGGGACACTGTCAGGGCTGTTTACCTACTCGCACGGAGGGTGAGAAGTTTGTAATTTTTGGTAGATTATTTTTTTTTTTAATTCATAGAGCCTAGTGTTGATCATATCATTGTTTATAATCCCATTTAACAGTTGTTGTTCCCCGGTGTGTGCATGTGTGTCTATAGATGACAGGGTTGGGCATGCAGGTCTTTATGTTATACTACGGCAGGCTGTTCATCCGGAGTGGACAGATGACAACTGGCAACCTGGTTTCCTTCATCCTCTACCAATCAGACCTTGGAGACAACATCAGGGTATACTACTGCTCTGTTTTAATAAGCAATCACATACACTTTACTCATTGTTAAAAGATAATAGAAAGAAGAAAGAAATATTTTGAGATTGCTTTCAAAAGAAGAGTAAAGAATGGGGCTTTCATGTTCTCAGCAAGTATATCCCATTGGCTCATTTAGCTTTTAAGCATACCGTGCCTATCCTACACTTTTCTAAATACATGAGTGCTGGCAAAAATATTTCCATTTACCATACTGCTACTCTGACTCTATAAATGAAAACATGTGTTATTAAGTAATCAGTTTTATGACATTATGACATCTTCCAGACAATCGCCTACATCTTTGGCGACATGCTGAACTCGGTAGGTGCTGCTGGGAAAGTGTTTGAGTACCTGGACCGAAAACCTCAGGTCAGCATGGATGGAACACTCAAACCTGATCAACTGACGGGAAACATCAGCTTCCGCCATCTTAATTTTGCCTATCCTGCGTGCCCAAACAAAACAGTGCTGCAGGTGAGGTCTGACCGGCAGGTAGACAAGAGTAATTCTCTGTTTGAATTTGGACATTTCATAAAACAAAGTTTGAAAAGAATATTGGAAACTATAGAAAGTGACAAACAAAAGGGCATTATTTAACAGGTTTTCCCTCCCAAGTATTTACAGCTACCTATAAACTATATATGTATAGTAAACCACAGACACTTGATTTTCTGTGTTCATGGTTATCTTCTTGTTTCAGGACTTTTCTTTGGAGCTGAAGTCAGGTCAGATGACGGCACTGGTGGGTCCATCTGGAAAAGGAAAAAGCACCTGTGCGAGTCTGCTTGAGCGATTCTATGAGCAGCAGAGTGGAGAAATCCTATTGGACAATAAACCACTGAAATCCTATGACCACCGTTTCCTTCACAAGAAGGTAATTCATCATTACTGCTTTTTCGGATGATGTGCACACTCTCTTCTTCCTCTCTCGTCTGTTATCTGTGTTTAAATTGTTTTTCAAATAGTCAAACAGTCCTACGGGGAGAAATCTATTGTGAAAGCATCATAGATAATACTTTTTTGGGGGATTTTTGGATTAATTTTGTGTCCGTAACAGGAGTGTCCGTAAACATAACTGAAAAGGTATTGGTAATTTTTTGCCAGGACATTATTGTTTTTTCTACAGATGTTTTTCTTACAGGTTGGGGTATACACACTAGATAAATGCATAATGTTCATGGCCTTTCTTTGTGAGCTAATAAGTGAGATAATAATATTATTTAATTAAGACCATGAAGGTGTTAGTAGTAGTTGTATCATATTCATTATATATCTAAATGTGTCCAAAGATTTGAGTGTGAATTTTGCTTTTATATGTATAACATGAGTTATTCATTCAGTCAAGCTGATGAGAGTGTTTTTAACAGATTTCAGTGGTGAGCCAGGGGCCTGTGCTCTTCTCCGGCTCCATCAGAGACAACATCGCCTACGGGCTTGATGAATGCTCATTGGATGAGATCCAGAAAGCGGCACGCAAAGCCAACGCCCATGAGTTTATTATGCAGCTGGAAAAAGGCTACGATACAGGTAACGTTTTTACCCTTTGTGCTGTTTTACATGTCTGAATGCCTGTATAGAAACCTGCTTTGCAAGATGTTTTACTTTTTATTTAGTTATCTTAAACATTTATGTAGATTCAATTTGTGTATAATGGGGTCTTTTGGGGGGTTGGTGCTCAGCATACCTCTAGGACGTTATGATTTTATAATATCCATTTCTCAGAGGTGGGTGAGCGTGGCGGCCAGTTGTCTGAGAGCGAGAAGCAGAGGATCGCCATTGCTCGAGCTCTGGTCAGACAACCACAGGTCCTCATTCTGGATGAAATAACCAGCTCTCTGGATGCAGAGAGTGAAAACAAGGTAATAAAGTCACAACTTTTAACACAGTGGAATAGTGAGTTAAATGTGGATGATGACCTGAAGACTCTTCATCACCAGAGGGGAATACATTCTGAATGGTTGTCTGCAGGTGTTCACCTTTGGCCTCAAAAATAGGTGCTAGTATTTCATAGATACAGGAAGTGCTGCACACGTGTAAAAATGTGCTCTCATATCATTCATTGCTCAGTTAATCAAGAATTGAGAATTACCCTATAAACCAAGCAATATAAAGTACATGCCTTCCTTAGAGTTTCCAGGAGGATAATCAAGCTCGAGAAGGAACAAAACTTGCTTCAGAAAAGATTAATGAGCTGTGCTTCCTTTAAAAGTGTGTCCACCTAGCTCCAAAGCATTTAGGCTACATGTGAACATTGATATTGCTGAATTAGGCCTACATGTGGGATAGTTACAGAGGTATTGTGCAGGCCAATTGTCTTTCACTGCTCAATAGAAAAGTCGAACAACAAACTATATACAGTATTTTATGCCCAATCTTGAAGAAATGTGATATAATCCATCTGATAAGTAACATAATTAAGCCTGTTTGTTGACTTCTTGGTTACTAGTCTTGCATGCATGCTCTGTGTACTGACAGCATATATTCATTCTCAGTAAATGTGTTGCGTCCTTCATTTGTGCAATTTTAGTCCTTCAAACGAGCACTATAGTATTTATGTTTCTGAACGAGCTACTGAAGTGCAAAGCTGCATATGTAGGTATGGTGAAATTATGTAACTCCTTGTTTACTCTTTTTTTTTTTTTTTTTATATATATATATATATATATATATATATATATATATATATATATATATATATATATATATATATATATATCCCTTAACAAATCAAAATTAAATCTTAATGATTCTTCTGAAATAATATATATTTCTGTAAATTTGACTCTGCACAGATTCAGCAGGCCCTGGCTAGTTGTCGCAACCAGACCCTGCTGGTGATCGCTCACAAGCTGAAGACCATCGAGAGGGCAGATCAGATCGTTGTGATCGGAGACGGCAGAGTTGAGGAGCGAGGGACTCACCAGCAGCTGATGGACAGGAAGGGGAGCTACTACAAACTGAGAGAGCAGCTCTTCACCGAGGGAAAGTCACCACAGTGACACGCTGCTGTCACTGAGCTGATGCTGCAGCGCCATGTTTTCTGTGAGAGAAATGTTCTGCTGTGCTGCACGTGTTGGACAGCAGGACCAACAGCAGCTAACCTGATACAAATGGAACCTGGAGTTTATGTAAATATTTTTTTTTATAAATAGGTATATTGAAAATGAAAGAATATAGATGAATGTTAGTTTTTTCCAGAAATGTATGTATTCTGTAACGTGCTAAAAAGCACCTTCTTAAGTTTAGAAGTATACTTCTGTTCTTATTTATTTTGCTGACGGTTGGAATTACATTAGATATTGTAAATTAATTAAATTAAATTAAATGTACAACTGACATAATGATGGATGGATATATGTCCACTATATATTCCATTTCATGTCCTTATTTTTGGTAACAATGAATTAAAGTTTGACAGCACACAGTTGACGCCGTAAACCTTCATTTATGATCAGAGGGGGCAAAGGTTGACTCATGGGTATGTCCCAAATAAAAGATTGATCAACAGCATCCAACATTTTAGATCATAGTCAATGACCTCAGTTGATCCCTGCTAGAACGTGAAAACCATATCTGAATGTTTTCGATTATGTTTTTCAAGCCTTGTGCCACATATCTATTAAGTCTTTTCACCAAACACATTCATAGGACAAATTAAAATGCAAATAAAGACAAATATTTCATGTTCTATGCAAGGATTTGCATTTAGTTTAGCTTTCATTTCCACTGTGAGAATTCAGAGTGTGAGTTTTATACAGGCCCAGTTGGCTTGGTGAGATTCATACAGTACTGTGGGATGAAAAGACATCACTTAAAAATGACTCAAATTAAACTACTCAAATATTAATGAGCATGTTAGTTGTGAATGTGTTAAACTGGTTAAACGTGAGAGGCCTTTGAGTTTTTCTAATCACATATCAGTGTCTGTTGTGTCTTTTATATTCTGGTTAAGCCACTTGACTGCACGTTGATGCAGTGCATCAAAGCTTGGTGTGGTGGGGGTTGGTTTTTATTGTTTGAGCCGTCCTGTAAAGTCCCTGACTACCAACGTGTTTTCTTTCTGTCAGTGAGGCTTTATGGAAAGTTGCCAAACACCAAAGGTACAGTGGAGTGATATACGGCATTATGTCAAAACACCAACTCCCTCTATCGAGAAAGATCAGGCTCGGCTTATACAACACACAGTATGTCACGATTTTGTCAAGATGTCTGTGCAGCCACAAAATGGTGACTGAAGTCACGTGACACAGACGAGTTAGTTAGAGTTGGAAATATGGAGACGTGAAAAGTAGACCCAAACTGCAGGACACTTTGGCATTAGTATGTTACACTAAAACAGCTCTATGTATTATTTATCAATACAATATTTAAAACATTTCATTTTCAAGAAATGTTTGTCCCTATACTTTGCTTGCATGGCCTATGTCTCCTAACTTTAGATTAATTTGTTTTCATGTTTTAACATTTAATGAAGGAGTACATGCTTCTCTATGGGTAAAATGTTTACTGTTGGTACTTTTAAACTTTTTTAAATCACCTTGATGAATTAATAAAAATGTGTGGTGGTCCGGCTGAAAAAACTAAAACAAATCTATTCATCATTGTTCTTAAAGAAACGGACAGTTCGGAGATCTGGCAGAGTGACTCATCAGGAAACTTGTTAGCTTGCTTTCTATCAGCAATTGTGTGCCGACTGCAGGTTTCAAAGGCATAAGCCAACAGTTGCCGCCATCTTAGGGTGAGAACTTTAAAAACCTGAACACAAAATGGCTGACAGCGTGCATAGAAAGTTAGAAAATGTAAGGTAATAAAGCAAATAAAAGATCATTCAAATGATACTGTGGTATAATAGAAATGACATGTGCATCCTCAAACCTCAGTGTGCAGCTATACATTTATGTGTGTGTATGTGAATTTGGATGTGCATATGTGGCGAGAAGCTTTTGCCTAACCAGTTCAGCACCATATCTGCCAAGCTGGAAAGTCCCTTCTATCTTTCTTTCACTTTCTTTCTTCACTGTATTGTGTAATCAGTGGCGGTTTGACTCAGCCAAACCACGGCAAGGCCCAAGGTCTTGTGACTGAAAGCTTTCTGGTTTTACCTCTCTACCTTTCTGCAGCTTCTGGTGATTATTTTCAGCAGTTGTCACAGTGAAATAGTTGATATGATAAAAACACCTGCCACACAGCCTGACATATGGCAAAAACTGATCCATGTTCCTCTGTAATGACTTTGTTACCATTTAGGCATTTGACTGATGACCCCATCCAGAGCAACAGTTTGTAGTTTGGTTTTGGTTTTGTAGTCTTCACTGAGGATACTTTAACAGAACAGTTGGCTGTGGATGAAGATTTAATGACGTTTGTGTTAATCAAACTTGTGCCCTTATTACAGGATATCTTTTCCTTCCAACAGGTCCTGTAAAATATTTTAGATCAGGTTTTTATCCTACAAATATTCAGTGGTGGGAGAAGTATTCAGATTATTTACCAAAGCAATAGTACTGATACAACAGTGTGGAAATACTCCAAGGGGTCACAAGCAAAAATGTTGGAAATCACTAGTCTAATCTTTATAATAATTTATGAACTGATTTTTTGTTTTTCATATAAAATATTTGTATCTGTTAAGTAACTAGTAACTATATCTGTAGCTGTAATGTAGTAAAAAGTGCAATATTTATATAAGAAATGTAGTGGAGTAGACGTATAAAGCAGCATAAACAACTTTTCATTTTAAACCTATTGTATATTTAGTATTGTATTTTCTGTCCCTGACACACTTTGGTTGATTGGTACAATCACCAACACAGAAGAACTAAAGTGCAAATCATTTTAAGAAGAGAAAGAGCCACTTGAGAGATTCGCTTCACATAATACTTGCTTCGCTTCTCCTCCTTAAATCAAAAGTAATGAAGGAACTGATGCAGCAAGAAGCAAAACAGAAATGATACAGATGTAGCTTTTTTTCCCACACTTCATCTCATTTAGTTTGGCAGATGATTGACAGATGAGTTTAAATAGCTTAGAATAGAATAAAATAGACAGGGGACCCATATTGCTGTAGTACTGTTTAGTTTGAGGTAAAAATAACTATTCATCAACAGTGTGTGGCCTTGACCAACTGCCACTTTGCTCATTTGAAAGCCATGATGTCTCTCTCTCTCTCATGGGTGGGCCAAATTCTCTGGGCGGGCAAAGCCGAGAAAGGAGAGGTAACCTTTCCCCTTATGACCTCATAAGGAGAAGATTCCAGATCGGTCCATCTGAGCTTTCATTTTCTCAAAGGCAGAGCAGGATACCCAGGGCTCGGTTTACACCTATCGCCATTTCTAGCCACTTGGGGACCATAGGCAGGCTGGGGGAACGCATATTAATTTAAAAAAAAAACTCATAAAGTGACATTTTCATGCCATGGGACCTTTAATGATAAAGACAAAGCATTCAATCAAACACACATCACATGATCAGTTGAGGGAAGTCCCGCCTTATGAACAAAGGTAATACTAAAACACTGATCTGGTGTCAGTTTTAGACTTCGGAGAACAAATATGGGCAACAACAAACTGATCTTCTGTCAACTAATAAAAAAACATGTCAACCCTGAGCTGTGATCAAGCCTTTAAAGCAGAGTAACAGCGCTCCAGTGGTTGTAGTCGGCACTTTTACCAACAGTCATGTGATTTCTTGGAAACGGTCTGTTTGGTAGATTGGTAAAAGTTAGGGGCATCTGAGAAGGCAGCAAAAGGTGGAACCATTGATCTTGGCTGCCATCTAGTGACAGCAACAAAACACTAATAATAAAAAGCACCCCTAACACATAAACCACCATGGGTTGTGAAGTGGTTATCAGTGTCATGTAGCTGTATTTTCAGTTCTTTATAGGTTTTGTGTTGTGGGAGATCTTGTGATGTGTGCAGATTCACAGGAAACCACAAGCTTCAGCTTGTAACAGATAGGTGACAGTGAAGAGCCACATGGATGTTGACAGAGATCAATTTCTCTGGTTAAAGACTCAGCACTGTGGTTTATTTTAGCTTGTACGGGTCACCAGACATACTGGATAAGATCTGTATCAGAAGGTTTAAAATACAGAGCCGTTCTCATCTTGTTCTTAGACTCTTCCACAGGGACAGAAAACTGTCAGCTTGAGGGGATTGTATGGATTGAAGCAGCTGAATTTCAGCTACAAGACAGTCTTTCTAACCCCCACACTGTGTTATGAATAAATTAATAATTTAACAGTGATTCAGAGGTTTACGCTTACACCAGGCCAGTCAGATTCTCAGTGTGTCAGGAGCAATATGGTGGGAGGGTGACATAATTTACTACAAACAGAGTTGTGATAACAGCAGTAGTAAGAGCAACAGCACCCCAAGTGCTTATCTCAGGCACTTTCACCATGCAACCAGACAACCATGTGATTTCCTGGAACTCCTCAGTCTGGTGATCTGGCTCTTTTGCAAAAGGAATTTATAAAAGATCTTGAGTGCCCCCAAGCGGGATAAAATATGAAATTGATTAAATGTGTTTATTGAATACATTATTGAATCCTAGGGTGTAATTTCCACTGGGGACAGAGGGGACTGGATTTCGAAATCCTCCTCCACACACACTTTCAAATTCCTTTGATATTTTATTTATAAGTCTCAGCGATCAGCCCCTATTTTAAACAATAAAAAAAGTAAAGGACATATTTTTTTCTTATAAATAGTTAAGTGCTATTCTTTCTGGAATTGTTTATCATTAATTGATGATCAACTGAATTATTTCCTGGATTTTGTATCACAATAGTCCCTATGTATGTGGATGTAGAAATTGTCAGGTTTGGAGACTGGCAGTGAAGATAGCGAGGGAAACCGGGTTTGAGGTAGGCAGGAGACTGGTGTAGAGATGACTGGGTCCCAGGTCTGGTAACTGCTGAAGGTGAGTATTCTTCTAGAACACGGAAACAGACAAGTTAAATCAACATATAAACCTCTATGTATTAGGCCTACCTACAGAAATACCGTCCATTGCGAACCCATTTTTGCAAAGGAAAATAGGCCCTATGTTTGTGAGTTTTTATTTTATTTATTTTTTAAGATTATTTTGGTAGGTTTTTCCCTTTATTTGATAGTGGATAGACAGGAAAGGGGTAGAGAAAGAGAGGGGATGATAAGTAGCAAAGGACTCAGCCTACATAGGGCGCATGCTCTTCCTGGTTAAGCTAAAGGCCGCCCCCCTATGTTTGTGAGAGAGAGTGTGTGTGTGTGTGTGTGTGTGTGTGTGTGTGTGTGTGTGTGTGTGTGTGTGTGTGTGAGAACAGGAAAGCACTTTGAGTAGGCCTAAAGTAGCCTACAGCTTTATAAATGCAGTCCACATTGAACATGCAGAAAATGATGCATCATACGTCAAACTATGTCAATTTTATGTAATACATCATACATATATTATCAAATATACCTCATGCAAAGTATAAATTCCACGCAACTTCCCAACGTCCTCAAAAGTCTGTGTTTACCATCCATTGTTTTGATTGAGAGACCCCTAGCGGCAGAGAGCCGAAGTCATATGAACGGTAGTGAACGGGGAGAAGCAAATTATTTTTTGATCCCGTTTGAATTGAGCCATGGATTACAAATATGATGTTCATGAATTTAAAAGATAATTTTTCAACTGAAGAAAGTCTCAGTTAGCCGTAAGTTTGTCATATGACCACTTAGTTTTGTGTGAAACTGCTCAGTGAACTACATCTCCCAGTGAACTACATCTCCCAGTAAACTACATCTCCCAGTGAACTACATCTCCCGTCTCACACAATTTACGTCACCTAGCCTGATGCTCGGCTTACTTGCTACCTAGCTAGCTTAGCTCTGTTCCACAACACATGTAACATTATCTTAACTGCTGGGTTTTATCCAAGGGGGTAAGCTTAGCTTCAGAACTCGAACCTCCGATGGCCATTTTGTTGCTACGAAGCGATCACCTCTTGTTAGCATTCCACTGACCGCCTTTTTTTTACATCTGAAGCGTTTAAAGACTCTATTTGTCCGTTGTTTATTTCTAAAGAAACACGACCTTGTACCTCACGTTATGGCTCCGTAGCAGACGTTTTTGTAAAAATAAGCTAACGATTGTGTCATAACCAAGTGACTTACTGTCGCACAGTAGAGGAATTACCGTATAGTACAGGAGAAGCTCACAGGCAGTTTCGACTTACATTAGCTGTTTAGTTTTAATTACTACTGTTAACTAGCATGTTAGTTAGCAATAATTAGCCTGTGCTTATGTTATCTCCTTACATATACCTACGCTCTCCGTCTCTGTAAGATTGGGAATGATTGAGATTTCTCTTGGCACAGCTACCAGAAGACTTACAACTTTCAGACACATTGCTCACGTCACATTTACGTTGTCTCTGTCAGTTGGAGGCTGCGCAGTAAAGCAAGAGATCACCGGAAAAGTGCTTCTAATAGCCTTCACTGGTCTCCGTCCAGAGCAACGGGGTCTATTGGTCCATTATATATATGTCAATGGTTTTATCCAGTCAAGTGTTTTCAGCAGATAAGCAAAAGAACAAGCGAGATCCTCTGATCATTAGAGTAACGTTACATCCCCGGTACGATACACACAGACATCGTAGCTTCAGCGAGACATCATCCATGAGACATTGAAGTGTGTAGTCTTTCTAATTACGCCCCTCAGACGCCGGCCCTCTGAGGGCTGTCACCATTCATTTTGGCTGACCTGACATGTTCAGTCGGAGGCAGGGCAGTCGGGACTCACCCGGAAATGGCGAGTGGAATGAGCGTGACTAGAGACTCTCAAAATCTGACGAAAATCGTTTAAACTGACCTTTGTTGATCTGAAATGAAGCAACTGCATGACACACACACACACACACACACACACACACACACACACACACACACACACACACACACACACGGCCTATTTCTCACTTAAAATGTTTTCAGAAACATGTTTCAGTGAACTAATTTAGTACAATCATTGACATATATAAAATGGACAAAAATGGACGGAGACCAGTGAATGCTGTGGTTAGCGCAGCCTCCAACTGAGAAGAGAAACGTGTCTGAAAGTTCAATCATTCTCAATCATTACAGAGAGACGGAGAGTCTAGGTATATGTAAGGAGATAACATAAGCACAGGCTAATTATTGCTAACTAACATGCTAGTTAACATTAGTAATTAAACCTAAACAGCTAATATAAGTCGAAACTGCCTGCGAGCTTCTCCTGTACTATACGGTAATTCCTCTACTGTGCGACAGTAAGTCACTTGGTTATGACACAATCGTTAGCTTATTTTTACAAAAACGTCTGCTACGGAGCCATAACGTGAGGTACAAGGTAATGAAGCCTTTTATACATTTTCGTGTTTCTTTAGAAATAAACAACGGAAAAATAGAGTCTTTAAACGCTTCAGATGTAAAGTTATTCGCAGTCAAGTGACGTAAAAAAAAAATGGCGGTCAGTGTAATGCTAACAAGAGGTGATCGCTTTGTAGCAACAAAGTGGCGCCATCGGAGGTTCACGTTCTGAAGTGAAGCTTACCCCCTTGAGTACGAGATCGTATTCTGAACAAGCCGCCATGACAGAGAAAACAGACCCATGTGACGTGTTCGTCCAATCAGCTGCAACTTTTAATTTTTTGGGCAACAACACAGATTAGCGCCACCTGCTGTTATGGAGACGTATTACGTCTCGTCTCTTCGGTGTGTTCTCAGGCACTTTTTGGTCCAACTCAGGGAGACTGATCAGTCCGACTGGCTTTTCTGCCGACGGTCGACCGTCTGGTTGGTGTGTAACCGCCTTTATGGACCAACTCAGAGAGACTGATCAGTCCGACTGGCTTTTCTGGTTGGTGTGTAACCGCCTTAAGTGCTTTGGCTTGTGACACAGAGTGATAGGCCTACCGGTTTAGCTCATGATACATCCAAAGTAGACTAAGTTACCGTATGCAACACTGGAAATGCAACGATGCATCTGTATTCTCTTATTGTAAATGAATGATTTTCTGTCTGAGCAAAATATTCATCGTGACTACAAGACCTCCCGGTAACGCTAACTAAGCGTTCTCTTAATACATCCATGTAACTAAGCAATACAGTGCATTACACAGCACCATAAAGAAAAGACTTTTACAACAGCAGGTGTGGTAAAAACACTACAACTTTTGTCCAAAGTGGCCAGTAGAATCAACTCAAACAGAAACAGAAGTGAAGTACATATACTTCACTTTAAAATCCATGTTTTTGTGGGTGCTCCATTGCACCAAATGGCAATATTCTAATTAGAATATAAAATAACAATAAAGAAAAAAAAAATTTGTTGCACAGGTGGAAGTATACACATGTGTTTTTATTGAATGCAAGTATAGGTCTTTGTAGACTTTTAATGTAATTTCAGTTCACATTTGACTTTACGGTATGCACATGTTTGTGCGTATGTATTTAATAACTTGTGATTTATATTCTGTTATTTAACAGAAGGATAATATAGAGTACCTGATGGTGTGTGTAGACGCCACAAGAAACCACAGACTGGTAAGTGAGATAAAGCTGCTGTGAACTCATTGGACCAAATCATCCACAAAAGTTAAACAGAGACGTAACATGACCTCTACACAGCACCTGTAGAGGACTACACCAGGATTGATTGATTGATGATTGATTGATGATTGATTTATTGATTTATTGATTTATTGATTTATTGATACAATCTGTGTAAAAAGTAAGTGTAATTTTGTACTAAAAACACATAAGTAAGTTGTAAAACAATGTTGTTAAATTGTAATCTGCAATAATAATAAGTCATGTTTTCATTAGTTCTGCAATAATAATAAGTCATGTTTTCATTAGTTCTGTAACGGCCACATGGTGAGAAATAATAACCTGTTAAACTAATGTAACTTAGTTTAAAAAGAGCACTGCATAAACACTGTCATTGTTATGATTCTGTCAGAATAAATACACTGAGGTATCTATTATAGGCCACTATTCATTCAGTTGCTTTGATTACAAAGTCCTACACTAACAGCGCTGATGCAGTCTAAATTACGTTTATATAATTTATTAATTGCATGCAACATTTTTCAATTCAACTAAAAACTTCATATGAAACAATCTACCAGTGGCCACCAGATGGAGACATAACACAACATATTTCAATAACCTTAAGGGCAGTGGCCTGGAGTGGCCAATAGATGGCACATTAAAATAGTAATCGAGCCTGGTAACTTACTGAATTTAGATCTTACACACAATTTTTTTGCTGAAAATGACAATATTATAATACAATAAATATTCTTATAGAACCATTTTAGGCGGTCAGTATAATCTATACCATTTAGGCAGATGTTCTTACCTCATGCTACAGTATTACTAGCTAGGACTTATCCCCAATAAGAAGCTCATCCTTAATTAAAAGCTATCTTAATTCCAGTAGAATGTTCAGATTATCTTTTTTCTTGGAAGCAGTATTTTACACTGTCGGCTAAATCCTGTTCCAATCGACAGCAGGTTGGTGCACCTGGTTCATATTTTATTTTAAGGATTTTCATCCTAAAAAAGAAAGCTGCATCATATACAGGGAATTAGGCTACTTCCTCTATACTGACATTGACTAGTTAGTTGCAGTACATAAATACAACCTCAAATCAGCTTAAAACACTACTGTTGAAATGTAAAATATACTCCTAAAAGTGAACAGTTATATAATATAATATAATGTAATATAATTATATAATATAATATGTGTTATTACATATTCAAACTTTACTATACCTTTACTACTACTACTTGTTAAAAATGTATTTCCATACAGCTTTATTACTATTTTGTGGCTTTTCAAACTCCAAAATGCATATATGTGGGCTTACTAAATGATGTAGGAAGTAATGTGCACAATATGCAAGAATTTGAAGTGAATGGACTGAAGTTGTTTAAAAAATATATACTTTAATTTATTGCAACAAATTCATGAATCAGTACAACTACAAATGTCAAATATCTTAATATTTGCACCTGGTGATACAACAAAAAAAAAAAAAAACGTAACTACATGAATATATTACTTTCTATTCCACACACCTGGTTTAAGATCTGGGGTGATTGAACTCTTGAGTCTTCTGTATCTTTGGATTTTTTGTGCGCACTGTGTTTGTCTATAGGCTTGTTAATTTGTTCTCCCAAGATCTGACTCTGGGCATTTGTAAATCATCTTGTTAATCTGAGTGTAAGTCATTTCTTAATGAATGAATAATGAATGAAAAACATGAATTAATTCGCAAAATTACTGTTCAGAATAACTATTCTGTTTGCAAAGAGCAGCCACTCCTCTTCCGTATCATCTCACCTTTGCTCTTGTAGCTTTCAAACTAAAACAAATTAACCAGTCTTGATATAAACTTTCAACCAGTTACAGACTTTGAATGGTTTCCTCCTTGATGTTTTGCACATTGTCCTGCAGGAAGAGATAAACAGGCGGAGCCCAGCTGAGCCCAGCTGTTTTGCATGAACAGTCCCCCCCCCCCGTCTCTTTCTCTCTCTCTCTATCTCACTTTTCGCTGTCTTGCACTTCCTTGCGTATTCCTCCCTCCTTCTTTTCTTACCTTTTATTTTTTCCACTTTCTTTTTTTTGATGCTATTGTGGATATTATTGGCATAAAAACTTTATATACTCAATATTTTGACCAAAAACTGGAAACAACATTATACACCCTTCTAACAAAACTACAAGGGCCCAGAGACATATGTTCCAAAAAAAGATTACACATATGGGATTAGGAAACATGTTAATCATAATCTTATTTCATGCCAATGATCATCTTTGTTGTTTTCATCTGTACCAGTATTAAGCATGTCATGTCCTGTAGCTGGTTTGTGTGGTGCACAGTTGCTGCCTAAATGCAATCACATTATAAATACATTGTGCGTACTTAATTCACTGGCTACAGCATTGATAACCTTTTTATTTTATAGATCTGCTCTATCCACCAAGTTAACCTTCTGGAGGAGAAGGCCATCATCCATTGAAATGGAAATCCCTCACCTCCTTGTTCTGATCCCTTTTTTGAGAGTATAATGAAGTGTTCCTACTCAGATTCACACATTTACAACTCATTTTGCATGACTGCATAATTAAGCAGCGGCTGTTTTCCTAGACTGAGATAGTTACCTACTTGGAAACATGCTGCCCATGAGCTTTGGTTTTTAAAATAGATCTCCACTCTTCATCTCTATCCATCCCATATTGCCTGATAAGAAGCATAATTTCTAAATCACATTAAGCTGAGCAAAGGGAGCAGAGAAACAGGATGACACTTAAAACTTATAATGCCTTTTATAGTAAGATACATTGTGTCTAACAGTAACATGAGCAAAAGACAACTTTAATTGTGCTTTTCTACTAATTTATGGCACATTGCCCATCTCTTATTTATAGCCCAAAACAGGATATGACCACTGTTCTGCAAATGCAAACAGCATCATGCAAAGTCCACTTTATGAAAGCAAGCAATTTATCTGTTACCAAACCTTTTCTTAAAACACAAACTCCAGTATGGGAGAGGTGCCCTGTTGGCATTATTTTATTAGTGTAGTCACATTATAATGAGGTATCAAGTAATGTGACCTTTGATATTTTTAAAATGTAATAATACTTAGGGGTGTCAGACTGGGGGGAAATATAGGACAGAGTATACAGGCTCTATGTGAGAAGGGTCCACAAAGATATCAAAATGAATACCTTTGGAAAATTACATATCTCCGGGGTGGGATGTACATGGTGCAGAATTTTGGGCTACTGCATGTCTCTTATAATACTACATGGTACCAAGTAGGGCTGCTTATACTACAAATGCAGTCACGATGCTGTAATGCTCTTTTGAAGATTAGATAAGTCACAAAAATACATATGGCTGCTGTTTTAAAGGAAAAGGAGACTTTCATAATAAAATGGGATTTTTTTTGGAAATGTGTTTTTCTGACTCAGTATAATTATAAACGCAAAGTGGAAAAAGAGAAAGTAGAGATTTTTGCACAACATAAGGAAGGACAATACAGATGTGTTTTTGAATACAGGTCTTGCGAAGCAAACAAAAACGGATGTTAATGAAATAGCTGGGATTGGAAAGATCAACATGCTGGTAACAAATACTGTGATTTAATGTACAAAACAATTTCATGAACTGCGATAATGTGAGTAGCACTGTTGATAGTGAGTGTGTGGGTGTGCATCTGTGTGGGAGACATGAAAGTCTGCATGCTTGCAATTGACAATTTTACAGAGAAAATGTGCTGTAGAGACGGCAGCACAACCTACTGAATAGGAATGATGCACAGTGCTCTTCTGTATTTGAAAACTGCATGCTTGCATCAGTTGTCAAAGGGACTGTTGTTGCTAAGGAAGGCTTGCCCGCCATAAGAGGAAGTATACAATGTGATCATGTTCTCTTAATACATCAATGTTTGACACTCAGAATATATTTATTTTGTCACACACACACCAGGCTTATGCAAACAGCATAAAAGCAATCTGTGATCCTGGAGTTTGGCTGTCAATGCTGAACCAGTTTACAGTAGATTTGTAAAACTCTGGTAACCTATTATTGAGGAGGACCGAGGCGTTGTGAGGGAGAGAGCTTCCTTGGCAACCATTTCTGGACTGATTGTCATCATGTGACAGGTTGATGCAGCCAAGCCTGAAAAAACCTGAGAGAGAGAGAAAGAGAGAGAGAGAGAGAGAGAGAGAGAGAGAGAGAGCATGATGAGTCAGAGTAGGCTGATTCTGATGTAATCCACCAACCCCTCCCTTCTTCCAATTACCCTTCCTACATGGCTGTTGGTAGATAGGCCGGAGCTTGGCGCCCTACAAATTATAGCAACATACCGCTAACACAACGTATTGTGCATTTAATCTAGTTTCAGATGAGCAATGTTTGGCTTGCCTAAACTTTTGGTTCATGGTAATCATAGGCCTACTTCTTTCTTTTTTAGAACATCATAATAGAAATAGAGAATCAATCAAAAATGAGTCTTAATGTCATTTAAGACAAATATATATTTAACTATACATTCAATCCTATTCAGTTATAATTAAATTCATATATTATAAATACTTTACATGTTCCCAGAGGAAGCCTGAAACTAAGATTTCCATTGGCAATTAATTAAATTGTTGACAATGTATAACTTCAAACTTGAAATTTCTATAGTCCATCATGTTACCTTAAAATTACTACACAACAGCTGTTTATTGCTGTGTGTGATATATAGGCTATGCCATACATATCCAACAATAATTAAGTTTGTATGCAAAGAAAATCACAGGTATAACAAGAATCTAAGACATAAGACATTAAAGGTGCAAGTTAAGATATAAGGATACAATATATAGCCTAACATAATAAAATGTGAAATAAAGAATTAAATTTGGAGAAGACAGTAATTGTAAATGAGTAAGCTAAATGTAAACATTAATAGGCCTAGGCTATAGGCTATATGCATAATGAGAAGCGATATAGGGCTCAAGAGTTCAGAAGTTTTATGGCCAAGAAGTTGTCCCTGAACGTGGAGGTGTGGGACCGGGTGCTTTTTGATTGCTTTATATAGTAAGTGAGCTCAGTAGCAAATGAAAACACAAAAATTACCTATCAGATTAACTCAGTCGAATGACCATCTGGAACAGCTTTGTTGGTTAAGTTTTCAAGTGAATTAAATGAGAAACATTTAGTTTTTCTTAATAAGGCATTTAAATTAGAGATTTCACCAATTTGTGGTTTACTAGAAACGTAGGTTGAGATTTTCATCACACTATAGCTGCATTCACGGACAGTTGCACTTGTTATTGTGTGTTTCATGCACACAACCTGAGGCCAATGTTCCTGCTTTAATTTGGAAACCAAAACTCGTCCGTTCGTCTGCAGCTGAATCCCACCTCCTTTCAAGGGAGCACGGCATTCATCTTATGAAAAAAAAAGCGAAGCTGCTCTTGGATCAGCCTCTTGCATTCTGCATTGTTGGCAAAGCGTCTTCATGGCAGGGACGCATGCGCAATGCTTCGTGTTGGTTGCAACATATCTGAGCTGGACAGCAATCGTCATCTGGAGAAACAGAAACCCCGACATTTCTAACACTTTTGGGACAAACTGAGAAACTACACATCAAATGTTAAGGATTATGCGACCATATACGGAGTACAATAGAGGAAGTTTGGGAAATAGCACAATAAATCATACAAAACTCGTTTTCGTCACGTGGTCAAGCCTGACCAATCGGAGCAAGCCAAATGCAGCGGAAAGTATGCTCTTTGTTCGGATATTTTGGCAACTTTATTCCTAAATCTGAGCTTAATACTTTGTATAAAGCACAGGGTGGGCATATGGAGGTGACGTTTTTATGGGAAAAGACCCGCTGCGGATACGTTTTATTGCGTTTTTTTTGTGGGATGCCACGTGTCGAAGTTTTGATAAACCGTGTGTTCAGCCTTATTTATCACATGACTCCCCTCCCCCATCCAGTGCAGGGAATGGGGAAGAAGGCGGACATGTTTGAGGGAAATGTGTTGGTTAAAAAGTATCGAGGTGGAAGACGAGAAGATTTATTCAAGAAAGGCTTCGCATTATTTTGGGATTTACCAGTCGACATTTGTATTTATTTTGAATTCAAGGTTTTTATGTCATACTTAAAAAAAAAAAATTTTGTCTGATGGATGATTAACTTTCCCTTTGTTCCGTTATGTTTTTACAGCATAATGTTTTTGAAAACTTTAATAGGCTATTTAATATTGCAGCGACCTAGTGTTATTTTACATAGTGTATTTGAGTGACATTGTGGGGTATTTGCAACCTTGGTGTGGGGGATGGGCGCATGTGGTTAGGTAACCATTTTGTGTGGTTGTTGAATTTGTAGCTCGTTGGTCGTTCTTAAAGATCATAAGTTTTGTAAAGATCTACCAATTCTGTTCTTGTGTGTTTTATGGTTTTGATTTAATCTATTTTAAGAACTTTCAAAGGCTAGGTATGGTTTTTGTATTTTAAAACCTGTACCATACAAGATTAATTGAAGTTTCGATTTCCTAATGCTTTAATTAATGCGATATTTAGATTGTCTTTTTAGTTTTGGTTGGGCAAAAGCAGTGTAAACGTTACTTTGATCAATGTAATCTGAGGTCAGAGAGGGAAACTGCTGTGTCATTCAGTGATTCATACTAATGACCCTGTCTAGGTGTGGTCGTTTTATTATTCGTTCAAGTATAAGTAAATAAGCTGAGCTATAGCCTCGTTGTTTTACACTCATTGTCAGCGTGGACTTTATCCTCCTTAACGTTACTGCTTTGGTGTTTGTGAGCCATGGAGGCCTTGTTTGTCTGTGTCCTCTAAAATGGTGCCCTTTTACTCCAGCAGACGAACGCAACTTATTTAACTTGTGTTTGTACGCCCAACATGTAGCCTTTTCTGTGTTTGAGGCGATGTTTTACCTTGCCAATTGTAAATAATTCTATTATAATAGGCTATGTCATTGTACTTAAAAATGGCGGCTGTGGGCCTTTTCTGGAAGTGCGTGCGGATATTCTGGTAAGCAGAGAGCTCGTGGGGACTTGGGAGAGGCTCTTGAGGGATACGCGTGACCCGCTCGAAGAACCAATAGGCGTCTTGGTATTTACCCTGGAAGCCCGCGTTACAACCTTATTGACCAATCCCCGCCGTCGCTTTGCACTAGTTGACGTAATGTAATATGATAAGAGGGGTGGCAGTTTCGGTGCCCTCTCTTTTTGTAAAGGATTAAATGGAGGAGCCAGTTACAGACAGCATATCTGTATACTGAATATGCTGGGCCAATAGTATTGTGCAATTCCCTTGACGGACAGTAAAAACTTGCTTATAGGTTGGCCCGAAAGATTGTCAGTGAAGTCTCGGTATCTAGGGGTGTGGTGACTTTGACGGACATAGTACGTAGCGAATAGGAACTAAGAGGGCGTGGACAGGCTGAGGTGGTCTATCCAATAGGGTGAATGCTCGGTCTATAAAAGAACGGGTGTAGGCGCATCGTCGCCATTTCAGCGAAGCAGATTAAAGGAGTTCACCGTGGCGGGGAGCGGAGAGAACTGACGAACAGAGACGGATCCAGGTCCAGGTCCGAGTCTAGCTAAAAACTGAATCCGGATCCATCCTGATGGATATGGCAGTTAACCCGCTCCTTGACAGGTATCTACCGGTAAAATTGACTCTCAGCTTTCCATCAGAGGGAATATTGTAAACATTTCTCTTGAGTTTTTTTTCCAAAATATCGTTGCTGACAGCCTGTGTTTGCTGTAATACAAATGGAAGAGGGAAACGGACAGCGAATGTGCTGCAGGAAGAAGTTGTCGCGTTGTTAAAAGGGATTAGAAGAGAAATTCATGTTAAGGAAATAAAATGGGTTTGTGGGTTGTAAAAAGCTGCGACTGTTGTTCGCACTATGCCGGCGCCATCTTCGGAGCGCCTCTGCCTTTGGCCGCCCTCTCCCGCTGCCTGGCAGTTGCTAGCTTCGCTAGCATTAGCGTCAGACGCGAGCTTTCCCCTCGACCGGAGTGTCTTGTTTATTCATTATTATAATGGGATAAACATTTGTATGTCAGCTAACATAGTTGAAGTACATTTTTATTAACGTTATGTAGCTATGCCGGCGGCTAACAACAACAATACCACACAACAGTTGACCACCATGAGCTAAGATACAGTAAGCCAGATAACGTTAAGAGGCAGAGGTGGGCGCTTGGTGGGCGCTTGCGACGGTTATTTGTGTGTGTTTGTGCTTCGCTTTGTTTGTTATTGTATCCATGTGACGGACAGGGGTTGTTGTGATCACTGGTACGACAACATTGCTTTAACATTATAAGGGTTAACGCAGCTATCCATGTGTCCCGGGTGTTTCAGTTGGTTGCCTGGTTACATTGCTAAATGTCACTTAGCCCAAGCTAGGTAGCAACTGTTCATTTAGTTTTATATAATATATAATTTTTAACGGAACTCCACTGTACTTAAGTATCAATAGCCTTGTTTTTTTTTTTTTTTTTCTTGGGCACCATATCCAATTTTACTTTTTTTTTTTTTAATCCGTTATACAGCTAACATAAAACTGTTTAGTGTTGTTAATGTTGTACATGATTATTTTCCTTTAAATAATAAAGTACACTAACTGTCAAATGTGTTTCCAAAAGTTGTATCATTCAAAACGAATTGCCTTATAAAAAAAAAAAAAAAAAAACCGCCATTTCTGCATATCTAATGTAAAATTTCAACTGCATTGGCAGCTAAGTTTATCCTTAATTTTCTTCTAAATTTTGTACAGTAGGGTGGAATAGTGAAACACCATTAAGTTATACACCCGCCCCCATGGGGCCCCTTACTTACAGCATGATGCAAACAGTAATACTTGCACACTTTTAAATCAGTGTTTCAATGTTATATAGGCTTTTAGTATACAGACAAAAGTATTGTGTTATGAACTTGTAAGGATACTTTAATAATGTAAACAATAAAACCGGCACTAAGTACAATCAGCTTTAGGAAATGATTTCCCGGCAGATGACCCCCACTTGTTCCTCGATCAACTTTGTTTTGCATTGTCAGGTCAGCGGAGATGTGATATGGTGAGTTCATGTTATTGATGACGGAGGGAGTTCTGGTATTTATGTGAAGGGAAATGCAATGTGTGAATGCAGTGGTAGCACACAAGAAGAACATAGCAGCAGCCAGGAGCAGTGTCTGACATCAGGGTTCAAATAACTTAATTTTTTTGGACACCAGTCAAATGGCTAGTGAATGTTAAATTTTACCAGCCACTCAATAGATTACCAATGTTTTTGGGCGGGGGAATGAGTGAAACAAATCTACAAGCCACTTGCGTATATTGTATTATTTTACCAGCATTTGGCTGTGTGCTAAATTTGAACTCTGTCTGGCATCCTGGAGTATTTGCAGCACTCCAGCAATTCTGTCTAAAATAAAGTGGAAAGGGGGATATTTGGATACACATTTTTAAGAGATGTTAATAGGCATGCAGGCTTAGGCTTTGACTTTAGAAATCTTAGCATTGTTGAAAGGGCGCAGTCTTCTCACGGTAGTGTAAAACTCCACCCTGGGAAGTTTAAATTGCATATGATTGGTACAACACCAGTCTCTGTCATCCTAGGACTAAAAGAAGATGAGCTTTTTACTCCTTAACAGACCAGGTGACCATATGCTGGAAGTGTGTGTTATCTGTGGTGTTAAAACCTCTAACTGCAGCTGATAAGTTACCAGGAACTCCATCTGCTGCTGAATTAACATTAAGTTGTAGGGGCCTACATACATACTTCGGAGTGACTTCATTTTTGTGTGTACAACACGGCAGTGTGTTAACTTCAGAGTTTAGAGATCATTACTAATGGATATTTCTGTTGGAAAAAATACAGTCCAGTCATTCTTGTAACATGCCAGCTAAAACACCCGCAATCCTTTTTTTTGACATTTTTTTCTACATGGAAATAGGGTGCAGTTTCTGTCTGTAATCAGTGCTGTTTACGTCTGGTAAAGAGGAGGAAGTGGTAGTCATGGCTGTTTGGCTGGGACCGGCATTCAGCGGGAGTAAATTCCAAGTCATCCTGTTGTGTGCTTGCTAACGCTAAGGACGTATGACTGTGCCTTGTAAAGGGGATTTAAACGATTGTATATTCATATAAGCAGGCTTAATCAAGTTTGATAGGATAGCATAAAATGTATGCCAACAAGAGGACACTAATTATGTCAGGATGACACAATTAGATGATTATATTAATCCCAAGATTTATGGGACTGAATATACGGCATATTTCTTTCTGCTTATAATGGGAGAATAGAACCTTTACACTTCATCAGGATTTTTTGGAGGAGTTAAAAGTTATGGATACATTGCTAAAAAATAGTCTGTATAAAATCTTGTCACCACTTCTGCAAATGAAGGCAGTGGACCTGGCTCCCTTTTTACAGGCAGAATAGTAGTTTTTGCTGTTACAAGTCAACAATATGATGATTTTGTTGAGTTGCAGAGTAAACCTTGTTTAGCTTGGGAAGCTAGCAAATAAACATAGTATGCATTTTCTAACCACATGTCGACCGTGGCCTCATAACAACTTCTGACAACTGCCAAATAGTTAATTGGTCTTTCAACTGCTCTACAGCTCCCATGTCGGGCTTGACGTTGGCATAATGGGAGTCACAACCATGGACCAGGGTTCTGGCACGGCCGGAAAACGCATCAGAAAACCTTCACTGCTCTATGAGGGATTTGAGAGTCCTGGGATGCCCCCCCTCAGTCATATGACCCCTTCAGGGCCCCCACAGCCACCAGTGAGGGACCCCAGCCGACAGGGGAGGATGACCAACCAACTTCAGTTCCTACAGAAAGTCTTGCTCAAGTCTTTGTGGAGGCACCACTTTGCCTGGCCCTTTCATGAACCTGTGGATGCGGCCAAGCTCAACCTACCTGTGAGTGTGAATACAAGAAATTGTACATTATCTTTCTTCTGTCTATAGGAGGGACCAATCTTATTTCCCAGAAACAACCTTATGACTTAGCACAAAATGAAATAACGTCACCATCACTGTTAGTAATAAAACATCTAGATTCCATCCATTTCACATCATCAGTCCCTCCAGCCACAGGCTTATAGTAAAAAAAAATCTATTTCATTTTTGGACATCTCTTCCTATTGTGTCTAACTTGTCTCTGTCTCCCTCCAGGACTATCATAAGATCATCAAAATTCCCATGGATATGGGCACCATTAAGAAGAGACTAGAAAATAACTACTACCGCTGTGCCAGTGAGTGCATGCAGGACTTCAACACCATGTTTACCAATTGCTACATTTATAACAAGGTAAGAGTGTGTGTGTCTGTCTGTCTGAAAAAAGTGAGCCTAAGACATCCTGGCAAGACGATGTTTAATGCCAGCCACTATTAGTAGCCTGGACATATGGTGAACGTGCTAATTTTCATATGATTTTTATAGAAATGGTAATTTAAAAAAAACCCCGAACCAAATGAAACCAGTGACGTATAACCTTAACATGAATTGTTCAGATACAAAATGCTATGAAAGTGAAGCCATCATTTTAAAGTATTGGGAAATCTTGTCATTTTTACTTTTATACAAGTGTGTTATTGACTTTGACTGCTAAAAACATCTTTCTACTGTGGTAACCATTTTGCTGAACTGTTCTCCTCTGCAGCCTACAGATGACATAGTCCTGATGGCTCAGTCTCTGGAGAAGGCTTTCCTGCAGAAAGTGGCTCAGATGCCCCAGGAGGAGCTAGAGCTGGCTGCTCCCCCTCCACGGATCAAACCAACCAAACCTGGCAAAAAAGGCAGAGGAAATGCAAGTGAGTACTGGCTGCAAGCAGGCTAATACAGACATGTAAAGTCTGCAATCATCGTACATGCAGTACAAACGTACTCTTTCTAAAGGCAAATGCATGTATGAGCACAACCTATTTTACTAAATATTTGTTTTTCTGAATCCTTGCCCTCTCTCTGCCAGTCTCTGGAGGAGTGACTACAGCTCATCAGGTCCCAGCTGTTTCCCAGTCGGCGTACTCCCCTCCCACCCCGGAAACGCCTGACTCCATCCTCTCCACCCCCCAGACACATCACACCAAGAGTCTGCCCCTTATTCTTACAACTGAACAAAGCATCCCTACAATCGCTGGTCTGCCTCCAACACAACCCACCGCTAAGGTAATTTATGCAATAAACAGCTTTAGTTAAAACGTAACAGTATTGTGAAAATAATAATAATGAAGACCACAGACTAAACACCGTTCTCCGGTTCACCCTCTCTGCGTCTCACAGAAAAAGGGTGTGAAGAGGAAAGCAGACACAACCACCCCAACCACTGTAGCCATGCCCATCATGAGCACCATGGCCGTCAGCGGCATCAGCATGGGGCTAGGCGGTGGGCACGACTCCCCGCTAACCCTCACTTCTTTGGGGGTGGACCACAACTCCAGCCTGGGGATGAACCAAGGCCATAACCTCAGCCAGGGCATGAGCTTAGGTATGGGCATGGGAATGGGCATGGGTATGGGCTGTGGAACAATTATGATGGGTACCAAAGCTGGGGGTGGCAGGAGAGGAGTGAGCGGACGAGCCATCAAGCCTCCCAAGAAGGATTTACCAGATTCCATGGTGCCACCGCCGGTGCGTCGCAGCAAGCTGAACCCTCAGCTGCGCTACTGCAACGGGGTCCTGAAGGATCTGCTGTCAAAGAAGCACGCAGGGTACGCCTGGCCATTCTACAAGCCTGTCGACGCCTCGTTGCTCGGTCTCCACGACTACCACGACATCATAAAGCAGCCCATGGACCTCAGCACCATCAAGGTACTTGCTTTAGGAACACACACACACACAACTGTCAACATTTATCAGA